>NC_053130.1:35459073-35686573 GCF_010015445.1 Perca fluviatilis | reverse complement strand
TCTGGTGAAAATTTACGTATTTTAAGGGTTTTGGGAATAGTCGCACAAAAATGGCTCGCTAGCGCCCCCTAGAAAGTTAAGAAAATTGAGCCCCTGCAGTGCGTTTAACGTAGACTCATGAAACGTAACTGTACATATGTAACATGTCAAGATGTACAAAAACGTCATTACAGCCATACCCTAAACCCAACAGGAAGTCCGCCATTTTGATCTCAAAGTTCGAAATTAGTGCGATTTTGGCCATTTCCACATGCCGATCGTTACGCGAACTCCTTCTAGAGATTTCATCCGATCAACTTCAAACTCGGTCTGTGCAATCTTAAGATATTAAAGATGAAAAGTTGTTAAAAGAAAAACTTTTCGTCATAGGGCGTGGCCGGTGGGGCGGCCATTTTGTGCGTTCGCCGCCGAAAAGGAAGTGGGTGTAAATTCGAGTGTACGTTGTCCGATTACCCCCGAAACTTTTCAGGATTCATAAGAGTCTAACCCTAAGGACAAATAAAGACCGATATTTACTTAAGCCATAGCGCCCCCTAGTGGCAACAGGAAGTAGGCCTAAAAGTCAAGGTGCTATACTTTACGAACTCCTCCTAGAGATTTCATCCGATGGACTTCAAACTTGGTCTGTACCATCCCAACACCTTAACGATGAAAAGTTATTAAAGAAAAACTTTTCGTCGGAAGGCGGTTGTGGGCGTGCGGTAGCCATTTTGAGTGTTTAGCGATGACCAAAGAAGTTGTTGTAACTTGAGTGTACGTTGCGGTCGTATCTGCCCGAAATTTGTCACGATGGACAAGGGTCCAGGCCTGGGGACCCTACAGGCCAAAATTGACTTTTGGTCATAGCGCGCCCCGGGCACAGGAAATCTGCCTTATATGACAAACATCATCCGATTTACATGAAACTTAGAATGTGTGGTCTACATGTGATACTGAGCCGCCCCCTATAATATTGCCACGCCCACTTACTCAGGCCACGCCCCCTTTCATAACATTTGAACCGTTTAAGGTAGAGACTCGTGTGAGGTGTCATTGAGCTCAGCAGAGACTTCCTTTTTAATTGGTTGTGGTTTGACCCGCCCCCTATGCTTAAGCCCCGCCCCCTTTCATAAAATTTGAACTTTTAAGATAGACCCTTGTGTGAGGTATCAATGAACTCAGCAGAGACTTCCTTTTTAATTGGTGATGGTTTGACCCCGGCCCTATGCTTGCACGCCACGCCCTTTTCACAGCTAATGAACCGTATGACGTAGAGTCTTGTGTGAGGTATCGTTGAACTCGGTGGGGAGTTCCCTTTTAATTGGTGACGATTTGCGGCGTCCGAGTGCCGCGCGAATGCACGGTCGCAAGGAGCGGCGTCCGCCGGTAACCCTGACGCGGGCAGAGGCGCGAGGGCCCGTCCATCGCTGCTCGCAGCTTTAATTACAGTTTGAATTTCGTCACGCCACTTATATAACATAATTCCCCAATGTCTTATAAAGCTAACCGTTGTGTCCGATTTGATTTTAAGGCATTTTTATGAACGCAAGGCGTCTTTGTAGGACGAGCAGCTGCTTGCTATATGTCCCATTCATTACAATGGGGAAATATCGCAGCTTGCTCACTTTCGCATAACTAAAGTATATTTACAGTTTGAATTTCGTCACGGCATGAATATTACAGGTTCCTACAGGTCTTACAAAGCTTAGGTAACACTTGTCCGATTTCGGATATCAATTGAATGTATTTTTTGGAATGTCAGAGGTTAGGAGGAGCTAGCTAGCTCTCATTGATGGACTCCATCCCACCGCGGTGAGACTGCGGACAAGAGGCTTTATTTCCCCGATTGTTTGTTTAAATAACTCAACACACATACCCATTATAATTATAAGATTAACTGGAACCTGCGGGCTCGCGGTAAAAGATTGCGGGCGTAACAAGCTCGCTGACACTGCGGTCAGGGTGGCGATGTAGCAACCCAGGCAGCACCAACACCGCACTAAACTCCAACACACAGTCGGAGAAAATTTGCAATTAGCCATCTTTCGCACTACGTGCACATATTTGAGCTTTATATGGTTGTTTTTCGCCATAAAATTTCAGAAGTGAATTTTGTAATGGAATAGCAGAGATCTGCGTGACCTAGCTAGATTCAGAAGACTACCTGATCTCAGGTCAGTTGTGTAGCCTATGTAAATATTGGGGCGTGACTCTTCTCTTAAAGTTCCGGATTTTGAGACGGCTTGCGTACAACGCTAGACTTTGTTGGGATTCGCCCGTTTTCAGCGGCAGTTTCAAAATATGAGATTTTCATAGTAAAGGGGTGTCAGTGGGACTTTGAGCTTCTATGTATGTCCTATTTACCCACCGAACTGTCGTTATTCAACTATGACAGGGTAAAATCGGTTTTGCATTCTATCACCCCTTTAAAATGAATGGAAATCACTTGTCTAGAAGGGATGGAAACATCTTAGAAATTCTGAAGCACTATGCTTTGGAAAATGGTTTCCAGTAATGTACAGTACACATGATTTCGTAATAGAGGCTAAACAATGCAAAACACGTATGGGGCCCTTTAATGTTCAGTTTTTGTTGACACTGTCATAGAGGTGTAAATTAAATAATATGTTTTAACATACAGGTCAGAGTGGTTTTGTTGTTCTGGACTGCATCATAATCACAGGTGTTTCTAAAAATCTGGCCCCGTCATCTATGTAAATGGATAGGACCAAAAATTAGAAACCGTGAATAAGTTTCCATCCACTTGTCAATCGAATTATCTGAAGTTCGGTAAAAAAACTCATGCGAATAAAGCTGGTGAAAGTGTGTTTCCGTCAAATAGCTCTAAAGCGAATAAAAACCTGTGCATAATGACGTCACATGCTGTTTTGCGATTAAATTGGTATATTGAATTGATTTGAGACATTTTAAGGTGTTTCCATTCATTTTTGTAATGAATCGCACAACATCCAAGCGAACTAAGTTTTGCTAGACAAAAGTAGTAGTTGTTGTTAATATTAGAAGCCAAGCTAAGCTACGATGGGCCTTTGACCTAGGATCTGATCCAGCTCATTAAAAAGGTGGAACTTGCCTTTTATTTTCCCTCCGGCACCGCTGCGAGACAACTCTCTTTTTTGAGCCGTGTATCGCTGTTTGAGCGCCTTCCATTTACTCCGCAGGACGTCCCACGGCTTGTCGTAAGGGACATTCTAAAACGCTTAACGTGAAAAAGCTCAACGTGGTTTAATGTATCTAAACAACGATCAATCATCACCAGATGTATCATGGTCATATCTTGTCATGAACACTTAAGCCTGTCAAAAAAAATTGAAATCCAACGATTATAGAAGTTATCTCACGTTAATGTTTTCTTCATCATAGTGTCAGATAACGTCCATAATATTTGGACATTGGGTTAGATTTGACCATTTTAAGTGGTTATGATGAGCAATATAGGAGAGGATTTTTTTGGTGATGATTGATCACTGTTTAGATACATTAAACCACGTTAAGCTTTTTCACATTAGGACTTATAAAGCCAATGAGAACCGTGGAGAGTCAACCCCCAGCCGCTCCGCTGCCCTGCTGTGAAGCAGAAACGCTTTATCTCAGATAACGTCCATAATAATGGGATTTTGGGTTTGATTTTTTGACAGTTTTCAGTGGTTATGAGGAGCAATATGAGAGCGAAATTAGGTAATCATTTATCATTGTTTAGGTACATTCAACCACGTTAAGCTTTTTCCATAGGCTCTAATGAAGCAGAAATGCTTAATGTCAGATAATGTCCATAATAATTGGACTTTGGGTTCGAGTTTTTGACAGTTTTCAGTGGTTATGAGGAGCAATATGAGAGAGAAATTAGGTAATCATTTATCATTGTTTAGGTACATTAAACCAAAAAGCTTTTTCCTCGCCATAGGGAACAATGATGAAGAAAACATTAACGTGAGATAACTTCTATAATCGTTGGATTTCGATTTAGTTTTTTTGACAGGCTTAAGTGTTTATGACAAGATATGACCATGATAAATCTGGTGATGATTGATCGTTGTTTAGATACATTAAACCACGTTAACTTTTTTCACATTAAGCGTTTTAGAATGTCCTTGTCGTAATCTTTGTTGGTCATTTCCTTCGCGAGCTCCTGATAAATGATGGGTTTTCTTAGATTTTTGCTATCTAAAATAGCCGTTATATTTTTCTGCCAAATTAAATTAAAAAAGTATCTTGTCTCCTCGTTTGTCCGCTTACATCGGTCTTTGTTGACAGCTGTCATGTGTGCAAACAGAGCGGAAATACTGGGTGGAAATTAACTGAAACTTCTTCTTCTTCGTTTTATTGCGGATTGCAACCATAAAATGACCTAAAACTTAATCGCAATTCATTATTTATTCGGCAAATAACGTTTCCATCAGCGTTTATCGCATAAGCCGTATATCGATCAAGAGAAAATCCGATGAGACCGAACGTATTTTCTTTGAGTCGATATTCATGAAATTCAGTCGGATTTTACTGTTTCCATAAGGCATTTTTCATTCGAAATCACTTAATTCGGATAAAAACGTGTGGATGGAAACACAGCTAGTGTAACACTAGTGTCATGCGACACCTGTAATTATGAGCTCAATAAAACACCAACCCAGTCTCACAGCAGTTCGTGATATGGTCAAGTAATTTAATCTATTGATTCGTGTACACGGACACGTTTTTTTCGTGATGCTCAGCACGTTTTTTAAACTAATGTATTTCAATGGGAAGCATCTTTCGTAATCACAGCACGATTCTTTCTGCCAGTTGGGCTGCAGCAGAGAAGCTGTACACAGCTTTGCTATTATTGGTATTTGTAGCCCAATAACCGCTGTTTTAATCAACATTTATTCACCAGATCTTATCATGGTTTATATGTATTTCTTTTAATGTTATTTCTGTCTATTTTGGCCAGGGAAGCTGGATTGCTTTGTTGTTTATTGATACTTTAAAAACTATAACGCTACATCTATCAGCATTTATTTAGATGTTATCATGAGAATTGGACAGCGATCAGCTGGTCTTTAACGACAATATCGCTTCAATGTACATATTTAATCAGTGGTTTTGTCACCAGCAACAACACGTTGCTCAGTTTTGTTCCAGTAAGTTATGAGACGTAATGTTTATAAAAATCAGCGGAAGTGACGTAGTAATTACCCCTCCTCGTCTGTGAAAGAATGTTGCACGTAGTACGTGAGAATTTATACATTAAAAATACCAATAATGAAAAAATAGTGTTTTATGCTAAGCACTTTGATTTGCCTTATATATACACTATATAAACAACCTACAGTTGAATGTTTAGAACTACAGCCTAATGGCTTGTTTGACTATTGGGCATTTGTTTTGACTTGTACTGTTGTGGAAAACAAAAAATAAACCATTTACAAAGAGAAACACTTTTTATTTTATTTTCCATGTATCATTATTTAAAAACGCAATTTTCTAACTTTGTAGTTGACGAATATTAATACCAGAGACTAAAGGTAAAAAACAATGAGCATGTCTATGTGTGGGACTAAGTTTGATTTAACATCACACTGAATAATTAGTTGTTTCAAATAAATGACTTTTTAGAAATAACAATTTATGGTAGGCCTAACATATTAATTATTATATTCAGAAGATGATCCTCATATCAATCACCGTGGTTACAGCTTGTAGCCATCCTAACCTTTGTAGCCTTTACTGAGACTACCTTTTAAAATTAAGAAGGGACAAGTTTTAAGAAGTCTTCAGGAAATAAAAAGGATAAGCAGATTGTTGCCGAGGTTTTTGTTCACAGAGTAAGATGTATATAGCGTTGTATGGGTATATGTACATATACAAAATGTGTTTTTGCATTTTTGGCAAGCTTCTACCTCAGCCTCTACCACACACAGACACAAGTACTTTAGTATATTCTGCTGCCAACAATCTCATTCAACCATCTGAAAAACTGAGGAAAGGGTCGTGATGTGGGTCAGGGGGTATCAGAGGTCATAAATGATGAATCAATCCATTGGCTCTGCTCCTATAGGCACCTTGGTGGACAACACTTTTGGCTGGAAGGCCCGTGTTCAAAGTGTGTTATCATTTAGCGCAGACACTCACAGTGACTCAGAGGGTTTATGATATACAAGACTGCATTACAGAGCATTTTAATATGTGAGCATGGCAATATTTAAAAACATCTCATTTAAAGCTTGCTTGTTAGGCAAGCACAGAGAATGTGGTGTGATCCATGTTTATTCTCCATGCCAGATGAGTTCTTATGCTCTGGCAAAAGAAATAGAAATGTAAACTAAATATTTCTAAACTATAGGCCTAATTTGGACCTACCTCAATTAAAACTTTAAATAATGTTGCTTGAGGCTGCAGGGGTTTTGCAATAGCTTCATGGGTAACACTTTACAATAAGGGTACATTAATTAGCATTAGTTAATGGATTAATAAGCATTAACTAACCGTTATTAACAGTTGATTCAATTGTTTAATTAACATTTATTAACAATGCTCATGTTAACTAAGGTATTAATTGATGCATTATTTACTATTAGTTGATGCCTTAACTGTTAATCACAGTTAACTAAGGTGTCTATTATACCATTAGTTAATGCAGTAATAAGGCTTGACTAACTATTAATAACGGTTAAATAAGGTGTATATTATATCATTAGTAAATGTAATATTAAGCCTTAACTGTTAATAACTAATAAGTTAACTAAGGTGTCTATAGTAATATTAGTTAATGCCGTAATAAGCCTTGACTAACTGTTAGTAACAGTCAACTAAGGCGTCTATTTACCATTTGTTAATGCCTTGACTAGTTGTTAACAATTAAATAATGTGTCTATTTTACCATTAGTTAATGCAGTAACAAGCCTGGACAAACTGTGTATAACAGTTAACTAAGGTGTATATTTTAACATTAGGTAATGTACTAAAACGCCTAAACTGGAAATAAAAGCTAACTAAAGTCTATAAGTAAACCCTTAGTTGATGTTAATTAAGGTATTTCCTAATATTACTAGGTGGTTGATAAAGATGTTTGATAGCATGTATGTCTTACGGTTCACAGCCAAGCCCTGTTTTTATTGTTTATTTATGGATTATGGTATCCACATACCTTTGTCCACTATATTTGTCCATCCTCCAACATATGACTTACTTTTGGTAGAGGGTGAGATCAGTGAAAAGACTCCATAGTCTCCATGCAGAGGTTTGCTTCTTCCTTTGTCTTCATGTAGACATTAACTTAAAGCCCAACCTATATAAATTATTATGCATGCTATATATGCATTACTTAACCTTAAATGGTCACTTGATTAATGTATAATAATACTGAATAAGCATTACTAAACCATAATTAAACCGTTATTAATGCTCTTTGGTATCCTTATTGTAAAGTTGAGAACATATGCACCTTAACTAACACTTAATTAATGTATAACAATACTGAATAAGCATTACTAAACCATAACTAAACAGATGTTAATGCTCTTTGGTATCCTTATTGTAAAGTTGAGAACATATGCACCTTAACTAACACTTGATTAATGTATAATAATACTGAATTAAAGCTGCAGGCAGCGATGACGGGCCCTCGCTTCTTGCATCGGGGGGTACTGGCAGACGCAACATCACGTGTAGTCCACACCTTGTAAGTTTCATGTAAATCGGAATAACTTTTGCCAAGATGCAACCTGTGGAAAACTCCCTGCTGGACTGAGACAACGTCACCTGTTGGACTCACGCATTTGCGCACATGCGCAACTTAGCCATTTCCTTTTGTAGTTCGCTGCAGACATGAGTACAGTTGCTCCTATAGTTGCACGTTACTTGTATAGCATTCTGTTGTGTTGCCGTGTGCGTTATTGAAAACGTAAGTGCACAATTTCATGTTGCATGTATCTTTGTTTGTGTAATTAACATGAAAGTATTTTTCTTTATTATAGTTCAGGATGCATGCTTATGTCTACTGTAATGCTGGGAACTTACTGCAAATATATCATTCAGAAACAATAGTTAATACTTTGATTCATGGATGTATGTTAGTACAGTGTGGTACATTAGTTAATTACAATCCTGCTGATGATTAGTTCAGCTGCTGCACTCGCGATGTTGTTGCTGGTTTAATTGTTGAAGCGCATTGCACTATGCCATTCGCGCCGCTGGTCTGTCACATGACTATTGTACCTGTATGTTGCTGTTATGTTCATTTGTGGTCTTAGAGCACCATCTAGTGGTCAAAAGATGTAACTGCGTAATAACCTGTATTGTTTACTACATGGCATCGTGTAAATTTGCTAATTAATTAAAAAAAAATGAAAACAGCGCCATCTAAAGGCCGATTGTCACCATATTTGGCACACAGCCTCATTAGCACATGAGGAACAACTGCTCTAAGTTTTGCATCCATTGGAATAGCCGTTGGCAAGATACAACCGTTCCTGTTTCCACACCCACCTACAGGAAGTTGGTCCTCCGTAACTTGTGCATTGTGTTAGCTATCAATATTCTTTTGATAACTTTTTTCATGAGGGTCCTCCGTGTCTACTTGCAAGTTTTCGTGCCGATCGGACTCACGTCCCAGGAGTAGTTAGACAAAGTAGGCTTCCCATATGTCAATATTTTGCTGATTAATACAAAAATAAAAAAAACAGCGCCATCTAATGGCCAATTGCCGCCAACTTTGGCACAGATGCTAAACCGGACATGAGGAACAACCTTACCAAGTTTCGGGGCAATCCGAATAATTGTTACCACGATAAAGCAACTTCCTGTTTAGACAGGAAGTTCCTATAACTTGCGCATTTTTTCAACTATCAAAATTCTCTGGATAACTTTTCGTCATGAGGGTCAACAGATACTACCTGCAAAGATTCAAGAAGATTGAAATCACGGCCTAGGACAAGTTCGAAAGAATGTAAAACACCTGAAAAATGCATAATTAAAAATGGCCGCCTTCCGGTTGGGCGGAGCTAATGAAGGTAAATGGGAAATATGTCTGCAATGATAAGAGCAATATGGGTATTAAGTCTGGTGAAGATCGGAGCAACTATGTCCAAGTTAAGGCCTTCCAGGCATTGGGGGGCTAATGGAGCCCGCTTACAGGTATGGCCCAAATCGCTGTACGGTCGCCGCAAAGCTCCCAGGTGTTCATGTGGGTGCCAATTTTTGTGAGTTTTTGCATATATTGAGGCCGTCATAAATGTGCCCAAGTGCGAAATCCAATTAGGGGGCTGTAAGAGCAACCATACCACTCCCAAGCCTAAATGTGTATTCACATGAAAGAGTTTAATATTCTGCACATGGCTGCAAAAGTTTGAGAGGTTTCGTGCATCCTAAAGTCCTCAAACATGTGTTTGTAAAATGAAGATTTTTTCACGAATACCAATATTTCTGAAATTTTGTAATTTTGTAATTTTTTCTAAAAATAGCACGGTAGAGTTCAAGATGAGACCTATGTTCCCTAAAAAGTTGGTATATTAACTTATTACTTTTGTCGTAATTAATGCGCACGTTAGTTTTCGTGCATGCTAAGCCCCTCAAAAACGCGATGGAGGACTCGGAAAAATAATAATAATTAAAGCTGCAAGCAGCGATGACGGGCCCTCGCTTCTTGCCCCGGGGGGTACTGGCAAATGCAACATCACATGTAGACCACACATTCTAAGTTTCATGTAAATCGCAAAACTTTTGCCAAGATAGAACCGTTCATGTTTCCACACCCACCTACAGGAAGTTGTTCCTCCATAACTTGCGCATTGTGTTAGCTATCAAAATTCTTTTGATAACTTTTTAGTCACGCAGGGTCAACCGAGTTATATCCAAGTTTTCGTGCAGATTGGACTCACCGGCCCAGGAGGAGTTAGACAAAGTATGTTTCCCATATATCGCGATGTGAATAATTAATAAAAAAATTCTAACAGCGCATCTCATGGCTCGATGCACTATAAATTTGGCTTGGATGCTAAAACCCCCTATATGGAACAACTTTGTCATATTTGGTGTCAATCGGGAATAAATCTTGTTAAAGATACGCAACTTCCTGTTTGACCCAGCCCCCTACAGGAAGTTGGTCCTCTGTAACTTGCGCATTGTGTTAGCTATCAAAATTCTTTTGATATATTTTTGTCATGAGGGTCCACCGAGTCTACATGCACATTTTTGTGCAGATGGGACTCATGCTCTAGGAGGAGTTAAAAAAAGTAGGTTTTGCTCAAAGCAAATTAGCTAATTAATAAAAAAAAATTTAAACAGCGCCATCTAAAGGCCAATTGATGACATATTTGGCAAACAGCCTCATTGGCACATGAGGAACAACTTTCTTAAGTTTTGTGTCCATTGGAATAGCCGTTGGCAAGATATAACCATTCCTGTTTCCACTCCCACCTACAGGAAGTTGGTCCTCCATAACTTGCGCATTGTTTTAGCTATCAATATTCTTTTGATAACTTTTTGTCACGAGGGTCCTCTGAGGGTATATGCAAGTTTTCGTGCCGATCGGACTCACGTCCCAGGAGTAGTTAGACAAAGTAGGCTTCCCAAATGTCAATATTTTGATGATTAAATAAAAAAAATTAAAACAGCGCCATCTAATGGCCGATTGCAGCCAACTTTGGCACAGTTGCTAAACAGGCCAGGAGGAACATCCTTGTCAAGTTTCGGGGCAATCGGAATAATTGTCAAGATAACGCAACTTCCTGTTTAGACAGTAAGTTGCTATAACTTCCGCATTTTTTCAACTATCAAAATTCTCTGGATAACTTTTCATTATTAGGGTCAACAGATACTTCCTGCAAAGATTCAAGAAGATTGAAGTCACGGCCTAGGACGAGTTCGAAAGAATGAAAAACACCTGAAAAATGCATAATTAAAAATGGCCGCCTTCCGGTTGGGCGGAGCTAATGAATGTAAATGGGAAATATGTCTGCAATGATTAGAGCAATATGGATATTAAATCTGGTGAAGATCGGAGCAACTATGTCCAGGTTAAGGCCTTCTATGCATTAGGGGGCGCTATGGAGCCCGCTTACAGGTATGGGCCAAATCGCTGTACAGTCTCGCAAAGCCCCCAGGTGTTTATGTGGGTTTTCGTATATATTGAGGCTGTCAAAAATGTGCCCAAGGGCTAAAACCAATCAGGGTCACATAGGCCACACCCACTTTGACCAGTCCGTACCTTACTATAGGGGTGGCCTCATGAGTGGCCCTAGATGGTACCCATCAAATTTTGTAAAAATCGGATGAGCAGTTCATGAGGTATAAACTTTATGTACTTGTAGTGCCCCCTAGTGGCCAATGTTCGTAAAATGTGTGGGGCACCTCCAGAGGGTCATGGCAAACAAGAATCTTAAGTTTTGCGTTAATAGCAATTATTTTGGTTGAGATATGGCAAAGTTGGTGTTTTCATACTTAGCTACACACATTTGTTTGTACGTAATATGTGCAATTTTTATCCTATAAAAATTCTTTGGATAACTTTTTGTCAGGTCCGTTTAGAGATGCTACCTGCCAAGTTTCATGCAGATCGGTCGCACGGTCTAGGAGGAGTTCGGCAAAGTAGGTTTTCAATAAATCGCCATTTTTCACGCATAAAAGTCTAGGCGGAAATGGGCGTGGCCTATATCAGGAGATTCAGCTGGATCCAGGGAATGCGAAGATATATGGTTTTTGAATGTGCGATGTACGGCTTGGGAGTTATAGGGCCAAACGCGGGGTTTTCTGCAATAGCGCCACCTAGTGGTGCATATGAGTAATTATTTTGAATCTTTGCAATTTTCACCAGTTGTGACATGTTTGCAAATTGTTGTGAGTTTTTGTGCATGCTAACCCCCTCAAAAATGCGACGATGGACTCGGAAAAATAATCTGACGAAAAACAATAGGTTTATTCGCACTTTCAGTGCAAGGCACCGTTGGGGCCTTGCACTTTCGTGCTCGGGCCCTAATAATCTGACGAAAAACAATAGGTTCCTTCGCACTTTCAGTGCAAGGCACCGTTGGGGCCTTGCACTTTCGTGCTCGGGCCCTAATAAGTATTACTAAACCATAACTAAACAGGTGTTAATGCTCTTTGTGAGCCTTATTGTAAAGTTGAGAACATATTCACCTTAACACTTGATAAATGCATAAGAGTGCTGAATAAGCATTACTAAACAATGATCATAGTTTATTAATACTCTTTGACTTAAACATTCATACAGCTTTTAAACATTAGTAAAACATTGTCAATGTGAAATCAAATCTTCTTGACAACCTTCTGTTATACACACATACTCAAAATGTAAACAAGTTTGACTCAGTCAGTTTTCTTCTTTCTCTCCACTGAAGACTCAGAGCTATAACAGTGTCTCCTGTATTGAGATTACACTGGACATTTTCCCGCTCTTGTCATCTTCACTGTCATGTCTTCTGGATAGTTTTCCTCCCTTGAAACCTAACAAACCAAGTGGGATATAGCAATGTCTTTTAAATGCATGCAAAAGCTACGGATGCAAGGATTGATTGTTCACTAGCTCAACGTCAGATCTTTACACATGTTGTACACTCAAATGACAACAAAACATGATAGGGCACCCTTAATGGTAATGGTATACACTCTACCAAGCAAGTGGTGAGCTTTTGAATTGTTTCTTTAAGCCAAGTACCCCCTGACCAGCGCTAATCATTTTCGGTAGAAAAAAATAGATATGTAAACAGGAACAGTACAGCAATGTCAGCGATAGATTTACTAAACAACAGCCTTGTGTTGGGGACCAAGAAGCTGGTTAAACAGTGATTTGGCTCAGACTGAGCTGACTGCAGAGACAAAGGATCTTGGCCTACATGTGAATCCCAAAGCCAGTTTCACCAAACTCCTACAGGCTGCTATTTGGAAGCAGAGTCCCTAAGATGGAGATTCTACATTCAACACGTGGAGGGCACGGCAGACTGGCGGTGAGACAAAGAACTGCTTCACACCTGTGAGAAGGTTGCGCTTTCCCATTGGCTGTCGGGTCTTTGAATGCACCACCCCGCCACTAGGAGGCGGAGGTAGGATAAAAGCTGTCGGCACTGTGTTTTCTTCGCTTTTTCCACGGTGACTCAGGTCACTACAGGAAGCACTCTAGTCCGGACTAGCTAGCATCACCTCGCTGGTCGAGTTGAACTGGGACAAATTTATATCGGTCTGATATACAAAGGGGATCCGAGGAAATGCTGACCGGGTATTTCCTCTATCTGCAGCGGGTTTAATCAGCCTGGATTCAAGAAAAGGACAGCGTTCTGTTTCTTGCTTGTCGACATGGATTACGTCTCGTCCACTGCTCTGGAACGAAACGGATCGTTAAACTCTGGCGAGAGTTTTAACTGACGAACAACGCACACCGTAAGGCTTTACACAGTTCTGGGCAGATGTTAGAACTAGCTAGTGCGTTTTGGTTTGTTATTAATGAGAAAAGGGTTCGCTACCGCTTGCCATTAATGTGATCTGATTGTAATCATGTATTGGCCATATCTGGTTATTAATCTGTTTCTGTGAATGTATAACCGATCATTATACCGTTTGATTCTGTTGTGTTAAGTAGCTGGGTTAAAACCGTAAACGCTATCTGCTAAACCGCTCCTTTCACGGAGTTTAGTTACTGTCCGCGAGATAATCGCGGTGAATCAGCTGTTAGCTACTAGAGTGGTTATAGTGGCCGTTTCCCTCGGTAAATCAAAAGTCTCAGTCTGTCCTAACTACACGTGGGGTCCAGACCTGGGTGGCTGAGGGAGCTGGCCATTATCTATAACTAAGATCAGAGTGTTTCTTTTCCTTTCCTCCTTTATTCTGTTCCTTTTACTAACCCACACACGGACATATAAGCTAACCACGTAGCTCCCGAGCTAACGCTGCTAATTTAACCACGTGGGTTTTGTATAGAGCTTATAGGTGATTTAGCATATGGTATAAAGGTGCGCGTTGCCTAGCAAACCCCACCTCGGCTTCTTCCTCTCCGTGCACTCAGCACCACTACCGCCCTCTTGAGGCTAAATGGTTTTGTGCAGCTCACAGGAGTAGCCATTTTTGGAGTTGTTTTTGTACTAGACTTATATTTCGACACCGCCCCTCCCCTTTTACTCACTCTCTCTCACACACACTCACACACCCGCAAACACGCACACACACACACACACACAGACACAGACGTGTCTACAAGACATGCTGCTTTTGTTATTGCTTTGTTTGGTTGTGATATTGTAAAATGTATATATGTTTTATTATTGAAGGATTATTGATTGGCTATTGATAATTGTGACGTTAATAAATTCGATTATACTTAATTAGCAGTTGCTGGTGATTATTTGTGTATTTGTTGTGATAACTGCTGGTCGAACAGGTCGCGCTCGAAATCACCCCTTCCTTTAATTCCTTTTAAAGGATTTTTACAGAAATGAGACTGTTCCACAGTTTGATTATTGGTCCCTGACAAGCAGGGTGGTGCCCTGTTTTGATGGTTTGTCGATTTGATACAGTTATTAATAACCATATTCATAACTTTATTAATATTGATAAAACATTTTTTGATAATTTGCCAATGATCAAATCTGTACCCTACGTGAATCCAACACTTGTAATTAAAAAAAACCTTTAAATGCTAATGAGAAAAGAGACATACCCCCATTTGAGAAACACCGATCTAGATTGTGTCCAGAATATTAATGCATTGATGAATCTGACAGCCAACAATAACATTATTCAAATGTTTGTTTGTATAGATCACAGTATACTATACACCATAAATAATCATTATCATAGTGTAGCCTCCCTGGCTGAAAGATGGTCTTCATGGTTGGATGGTTTATTCACACACTCTATGCAGAAATCAACCTAAATTAAAGGCCTAATAAAATATTAAATAAAATATAAAATGATTCTCATTTGAACCTTCTGTCACATCCAATATACTGTAGTAACTGCATTTCTATCTCTCAAGTTACACCGTTTCATGCAGCTAAACAGGCTCATTAGTGTGGTAATTAACTGCAGATTAATATGTTGACATGCTAGCTTTACTTGCTCATCTCCAAGTCTGTAAAACTCTTAAACAGCATATCATAAAGTGACTGAAACACTGACAAATATTGTGCCCTTATCAGCCAGATGATAAACAAGATAAGCATACAACATGCTTTCTTTGGCAGTACATGTTGCCCGCGGCCGCAGCCCGCTTATAATACGTCCTGTTTCGATCTTTTCAAAATAAAAGCGCTAGTTAGCTAGCTTTAGGTGACCAAAATGACCCTGTTCTGAAAGTAAAAACAAGTAAAAGTATTTAGTTTTCTTTGTTTTCTCAGGTCTTTCATGGTTAGATACAGTGTGTTCAAGGCATGTTTGAAATTGCAAAGGAAAAATGAAGTCTTTGCGAAAGAGAGCCAGACCATCTAAACTATGATAATGATTATTTATGGTTCATAGTATACTGTGATTTATATAAACAAACATTTGAATGCTGTGATTGCTGGCTGTCACATGCATCAAAGCATTCATATTCTGGACACAATCTAGATAATGGATAATCATGATCGTCAGGGTAGCTCACCACTCACTAGGAAGAGTGTGTACTATTAAGGCTGCCCTATCATGTTTTGTTGTCATTTGAGTGTACAACATGTGTAAAGATCTGATGTTGAGCTAGTGAATGATCAATCCTTACATCCGTAGCTTTTTGCATGCATTTAAGACATTGATATATTCCACTTGGTTTGTTAGGTTTCAAGAGAGGAAAACTATCCAGAAGACATGACAGTGAAGATGACAAGAGCAGGAAAATGTCCAGTGTAATCTCAATACAGGACTCACACTGTTGTAGCTCTGAGTCTTCAGTGGAAAGAAAGATGAGAATTGACAGATGAAAACCTTTTTTACAATCTGAATATGTGTGCATAACAGAAGGTTGTCACGAAGATTTTATTTCACATTGACAATGTTTTACTAATGTTTAAAAGCTGTGTGAATGTTTAAGTCAAAGAGTATTAATAAAGTATGGATCATTGTTTAGTAATGCTTATTCAGCACTCTTATGAATTTATCAAGTGTTAGTTAAGGTGCATATGTTCTCAACTTTACAATAAGGCTACCAAACAGCATTAATAAATGTTTAATTATGGTTTAGTAATGCTTCTTCAGTATTATACATTTATCAAGTGTTAGTTAAGGTGCATCTGTTCTCAACTTTACAATAAGGCTACCTAACAGCATTAATAACTGTTTAATTATGGTGTATTAATGCTTCTTCAGTATTGCTATACATTAATTAAGTGATAGTCAAGGTGCATTTGTTCTCAACTTTACAATAAGGTTATCAAATAGCATTAAGAACTGTTTAATTATGGTTTAGTAATGCTTATTCAGTATTATTATACGTTTATCAAGTGTTAAGGTGCAGATATTCTCAACTTTACAATAAGGCTACCTAACAGCATTAATAACTGTTTAATTATGGTGTAGTAATGCTTCTTCAGTACTGTTATACATTAATTAAGTGATAGTTAAGGTACATATGTTCTCAACTTTACAATAAGGCTACCAAACAGCATTAATAATGGTTTAATTATGGTTTAGTAATGCTAATTCAGTATTATTATACATTTACTTAGTTAAGGTGCATCTGTTCTCAACTTTACAATAAGGCTACCAAACAGCATTAATAACTGTTTAATTATGGTGTATTAATGCTTCTTCAGTATTGCTATACATTAATTAAGTGATAGTCAAGGTGCATTTGTTCTCAACTTTACAATAAGGCTATCAAATAGCATTAAGAACTGTTGAATTATGGTTTATTAATGCTTATTCCATATTAGTATACATTAATCAAGTGACCATTTAGTACTTTACCAAGTTATTCTTATATAGCATGCACAATAATTAACTAATGGTAAAATAGACACCTTAGTTAACTGTGATTAACAGTTAGTCAAGGCTTGTTACTGCATTAACTAATGGTAAAATAGACACCTTAGTTAACTGCGATTAACAGTTAGTCAAGGCTTGTTACTGCATTAACTAATGGGAAAATAGACACATTTAACTGTTATTAATAGTCAAGGCATTAACAAATGGTAAATAGACGCCTTAGTTAACTGTTACTAACAGTTAGTCAAGGCTTAATATTGCATTTACTAATGATATAATAGACACCTTAATTAACTGTTATTAATAGTTAAGGCATCAACTAATGGTAAATAATGCATCAATTAATACCTTAGTTAACATGAGCATTGTTAATAAATGTTAATTAAACAATTTATTCAACTGTTAATAATGGTTAGTTAATGCTAATTAATGTACCCTTATTGTAAAGTGTTACTGCTTCATGATATAATGCATTATGGTTGTGTGTTGCTCTTGTCACTGTTTGTGAAAGATGAGCAATAGATTGTGGCTGTGCTTCAGTCTGGCTACATATCACTTTGTTTATTTTGTTTTTTTATTGTGTGTATATGTCAGCTGTAGGATAAAACAGTATGCCAAGTGTTATATGTGAAGCATTTTAACTCTGGGGACAATAAAATATCCCTGCAAAGTGGTCTTCATGAGGTCTAAAAATTAAAACTTTGTCGTAGGACTATAACAAACACATCGTTGGAAAGGTCTCAACCTGGAGAGTAACAAATGTCAGTCTGAAGAGGATACATTACTACTGCTCTGAAATATTGACTTCTGAACCTTGAACTCAGTCCATGTTTGAAGGCTTGTCATTTAGCAACAGAAGGGGCTACACACATAGGACCAGCTGTTATAGAAAGCCCTGGACCTTAGCTGTCATGTAGATATGGTCTCCAAAGTTTACTCACTGCAAGCACTGTCAAATATGGTAAGATGCTATTTTTTTTTTTTATGGGCATTTCTGCCTTTAATGATAGGACAGCTCAGACATGAAAGGGGAGAAAGAGGGGGGAAGACATGCAGGAAAACCGTCACAGGTCGGACTCGAACCCTGGACCATCTGCATCGAGGAATAAACCTCTACATATGTTTGCCTGCTCTACCAACTGAGCTAACCGGACACGGATTTTTAAAATCTGATGACAGTGTGTTCCCCATCCCAAAAAGCCCCAGGATGTATCCAAAATTCTACACTGACAACTTCTACTTATGAGAAATATACCAATATATTTAAAAACTACAACTCCCACTATAGACGCACCCCAAAACCTGTTACAAAGCTAATTTACTTGTAGTTCTTCAGAGGTGGACATGTTCGACTTCTGTGGTTTCTGCTGTCGGCCGTGAATGGGCTTCACTCCATTTCAGATTGCTGCCGCCCGCCGGCCGACCGAGCAAACAGTACATGAGACAAATACATTAAACTGTATTTTATTATTATTGTTATCTTCATTGTTTAAATCCTCAAATACAACGTTAGACAAAAACATCAATATTACGAATATTATGTATTTTTATCTTTCTATCCGCTGAGCGGTAATTACTATGTCAGTTCTGGAATATTTCGCTGATTTTTGTAAAGGTTATTACGGTGCATAACTTACTGGAACAAAACAGAGCAATGTGTTGTTGCTGGTGACAAAACCACTGATTAAATATATGTACATTCAAGCGATATTGTGGTTAAAGACCCGCTGATTGCTGTCCGATTCTCTAATATGAATGCCCCCATTGCATTGTGGGATATCGGCTTTGAATGCATCCAGCTCGGCTCATATCGTAAGCTACCACAGCATACTGTAACATTTCACCGGTAATGGGACCAAAATAATATTATTAAAATAAAGAAATGAATACCATAATAACATCTAAATAAATGTTGATAGATGTAGCGTTATAGTTTTAAAATTATCAATAAACAACAAAGCAATCCAGGTTCCCTGGCCGAAATAGACCAAAATAATAACATTTAAAGAAATACAGTACATATAAACTATGATAAGATCTGGTGAATAAATGTTGATTAAAACAGCAGTTGTTGGGCTAAAAATACCAATAATAGCAAAGCTGTGTACAGCTTCTCTGCTGCAGCCTGACTGGCAGAAAGAATCGTGCTGGGATCACGAAAGATGCTTCGCATTGAAATACATTAGTTTAAATAACGTGCTCAGCATCACAAAAAAAGAATCGAGATAAATGTGTGTGTACACTGATCAGATTAAATTACTGTCGTGAGAGTGGGTTGAAAACATATATAATTGATTTGAATTTACATATTTCGGACAATGTCAACAAATAACTACAACTGCAAGCAGTTATGAACGGGGTCCAAGCCTCCCCGGCGCCAGTCCCCCCTTGCGCCGCTAAGTACACACTGAAGCGGAGCCCGCGAAAGGAGAACCCAAAGGATGATGGCGGCGAAGCAAAAGTCAGCAAATTTGACCAAGTGCGAGCTCGAAAGTCTGTGGTGAAATGCAATTGCAAATTTCCTCTTCATAGCGTTAAAGGCCAAAACACTTCTACCTCAATTATAGCGCAAATCTGGTGGAGAGCCGCAGAGTGGCATGTCCAACAATAATCTCAAGTTTTGTGATGATAGCATTTACTGCAGCAGAGATATTTAATTGCAAATTATTCCCATTTAAATGAATTGACTTATTTGCCAAAAGGCCTCTACGTTCATTATAGCGCCCCCTAATGGCCGATTCACACCAAATTTGGTAGGGTGGCTTGGAGTGGGATGTCGAACAAGAATACCGAGGTTTTCTCCGATACCTATTAATTTGGCCGAGATATGCTAGCGTTCGTGTTTTGTGGCTAGCTACGAAAATTAGTTTGCTTGTAAATTGCGAATGGTGTAACGTAGCAAAATTCTTTTGATAACTTTAGGTCAGGTCCGTATGGAGATGCTACCTGCCAAGTTTCGTACCAATATCTCGCACGGCCTAGGACGAGTTCGAAACGTTGGTTTTGCGCATTGCGCGATACTGCGAAAAAACTTCTTAGCGCAGATGGGCGAGGCCTATGTCATCAGACTGAGATTGATTCAAGGAACACGTGGATATAAGGGTTTCTAATCTGCGATGTAGACTGTGGGAGTTATAGGCAAAAACACGTTTTACATCATTATAGCGCCACCTAGTGGTGCATGTGTGTACGTTTTGGTAAGTAAGTCCATCTACGCTGTAAATTTTAAGTTGCTCACATTAGTGTAAGTGGTGAATCCAAACCTCGGTTCCATAGGCCACGCCCACTTTGACGAATCAGTACCCCACTGTAGGCGTGGCCTCAGGAGTGGGCCGAGATGGTACACTCAAACTTTCGTAAAAATCGGATGAGCCGTTCATGAGATATAAACTTTTTGTACTTATAGCGCCCCCTAGTGGCCAATTTTTGTGAAACTGGTTGGGGAGCCAAACAAGATTCTAAAGATTCGCAATGATACCATTTATTTTGGCCGAGATATGGCAATGTTTGTGTCTTCGTGGCTAGCTACACAAATTTGGTTGTGGGTAATTCACGAAATTTTCATCCTACACAAATTCTTTTGATAGCTTTTTGTCAGGTCGGTCTGGAGAGGCTACATACAAAGTTTCATGCAGATCGGTCGCACGGTCTAGGAGGAGTAAGAAAAAGCAGGTTTATGATAAATTGTGATTTTTCATGCATAAAAGTCTAGGCCGAAATGGGCGGGGCCTATACCACGTGATTCAGCTGGATCCAGTGAACGCGTAGATGTATGGTTTTTGAATATCGGATGTACGGTGTGGGAGTTATAAGGCCAAACGCGTTTTTTCGGCTATAGCGCCACCTAGTGGTGTAAGTGGCTGAATTTTTTTTTCCGAGGTCCCTGCAGGGATCTGGACCAGTCCTGAAAACGACATCCCCCCACCATGTACGGTTTAGGCTGTAGAATGTGTTTTATCGGCGGAAGAATAATAATTAAAGCTGCAAGCAGCGATGACGGGCCCTCGCTTCTTGCCCGGGGGGTACTGGCAAATGTAACATCACATTAAGACCACACATTCTAAGTTTCATGTAAATCGCAAAACTTTTGCCAAGATAGAACCGTTCATGTTTCCACACCCACCTACAGGAAGTTGTTCCTCCATAACTTGCGCATTGTGTTAGCTATAAAAATTCTTTTGATAACTTTTAGTCACGAGGGTCAACCGAGTCTATATCCAAGTTTTCGTGCAGATTGGACTCACGGCCCAGGAGGAGTTAGACAAAGTATGTTTCCCATATATCGCGATGTGAATAATTAATAAAAAAAATTCTAACAGCGCCATCAAATGGCCGATGCACTATAAATTTGGCGTGGATGCTCAAACCCCTATACGGAACAACTTTGTCATATTTGGTGTCAATCGGGAATAAATCTTGTTAAGATACGCAACTTCCTGTTTCGACAGCCCCCTACAGGAAGTTGGTCCTCTGTAACTTGCGCATTGTGTTAGCTATCAAAATTCTTTTGATATATTTTTGTCATGAGGGTCCACCGAGTCTACATGCACATTTCTGTGCAGATGGGACTCATGCTAGAGGAGGAGTTAAAAAAAGTAGGTTTCGCTCAAAGCAAATTAGCTAATGAATTAAAAAAAATTAAAACAGCGCCATCTAAAGGCCAATTGACGACATATTTGGCAAACAGCCTCATTGGCACATGAGGAACAACTTTCTTAAGTTTTGTGTTTATTGGAATAGCCGTTGGCAAGATATAACCATTCCTGTTTCCACTCCCACCTACAGGAAGTTGGTCCTCCATAACTTGCGCATTGTTTTAGCTATCAATATTCTTTTGATAACTTTTTGTCACGAGGGTCCTCCGAGTGTATATGCAAGTTTTCGTGCCGATCGGACTCACGTCCCAGGAGTAGTTAGACAAAGTAGGCTTCCCATATGTCAATATTTTGATGATTAAATAAAAAAAATTAAAACAGCGCCATCTAATGGACGATTGCCGCCAAGTTTGGCAGAGATGCAAATTCTACCATGAGAAACGACCTTGTCAAGTTTCGGGCCAATCGCAATAATTGTTGCCAAGATAATGCAACTTCCTGTTTAGACAGGAAGTTGCTATAACATGCGCATTTTTTCAACTATCAAAATTCTCTGGATAACTTTTCGTCATGACGGTCAACAGATACTACCTGCAAAGATTCAAGAAGATTGAAAACACGGCCTAGGACAAGTTCGAAAGATAATTAGGGGGCGCTATAGAGCAACCATACCACTCCCAGGTATTCAAATGAAAGAGTTTAATATTCTGCACATGGCTGCAAAAGTTTGAGAGTTTTTGTGCATCCTAAAGTCCTCAAACAAGTGTTCGTATAATGAAGATTTTTGCACAAAAACCAAGATTTTGAAAATTTTTGAATTTTGTAATTTTTTCTAAAAATAGATCCATGGAGTTCAAGATGAGACCTATGTTCCCTCAAAAGTTGGTATATTAACTTCTTACTTTTTTCGGAATTAAGGCGCACGTTAGGGGGTGCTATGGAGCCCCCTGGCAACACCCGAGGCCAAGCACTACAGAACTTTGCAATTTTCACCAGTTGTGACAGGTGTGCAAATTTTTGTGAGTTTTCGTGCATGCTAACGCCCTCAAAAATGCGACAAAGGACTCGGAAAAATAATAATCTGATGAAAAACAATAGGTTCCTTCGCACTTTCAGTGCAAGGCACCGTTGGGGCCTTGCACTTTCGTGCTCGGGCCCTAATAAGAAACTTTAGGAAAGCAATAGGGTTCCACAACCCTGCTGTGCGAACGGCATAGCTTCGCTACCGCCGATTCTTCCAGCCTCGGGCTTGGACCCCTAAAAAACATTTGTGTGGGTTCTAAGTAGTGACTGAACTTTTTAACATTTAGGTGCTGTAACGACATATACTGTGTGTGCATAATGTGTATTTTCTTAGTGAGTACTGAAAGAGCATTGTAAATACCTTGCTGCCATTTACTGGAACACATGGTCTCCATCATCCAGATTGGCAGCGTTGGCTCCATCATGGCAAAGGCCATATTTCCAAAACAAATGGCACCTGGGGAGGAGCATAAACGGACAAAGTGTCAATTATACTACATATATATGTTTTTGTTCTTTGGTCCCTATTTGTTACCCTTTCCTTCCAACCTCCAGCCGCCTACACACACACACACACACACACACACACACACACACACACACACACACACACACACACACACACACACACACACACCCTGCTCTCTTTGTTGCTGTGTTGTCACAGTAATTCATGTGATGGGAAAGGCTAACTGGCACACAAATGCAATTTTCCTGCCACATACATTTATATTACCCTTCTTGTGAGAACCATGTAGTGAGACCTTTTTTTCTCTAATTCCAAGCCATAGCCGGAAAAAGACACCTCTTAAATCGTGTGATTCTGTCCCTCTGGTGATCTGAGACTTTAAGGGCCCTATTTTGACGATCTGAAACGCAAGCATCAAACGTGAAACGCAAGTAGCTTTGTAGGCGGATCTCGGGCGCTGTTGCTATTATAACGGTGGGATAAATGACTCTTGCGCCCGACGCAAATCTAAAATGGGTTGGTCTGAAGTAGCTAGGTGTGGTTTGGGCGTAACGTGCAATAAACCAATCAGAGCGTCATCTCACATTCTCTTTAAGAGCAGGTGCGCTTGTTCCATGGCGGATTGCTATTATGATGGTGGATTTGCCTGCCGCACGCCAGCGGGAGCTGTCCGGGATGCGGCAAAGTAATAAATACCCGTCTTGACCGGGTGGCGATGTTGCTGCTCCTCTCGGGCGCATCTCCTCAAGTCTGGAGAGGATTGCTGCAGCCATAGAGCGTGGGCCTCCAAACGCACCACCTGCACCTGTTGTGGCCCTTCCTCCTCCCCCAACTCCATCTCTGTCCACCCGCTCCACCAGGAGCGCATCGTGCATTGCCACTCCCGGAGCAGATCCCGCTGGAGTGTCCAATCCCACCGTAGTTCCAACATCACGTCTCCTTAAGTCCTCTAATATTTCCTCATTCATGTCATCAACACATCCATGATTCATGGAAATGCTGTGTAAAACACAACAAGCCACAAAGAATGGTGCGACTTTTTGAGGACTGTACTGTAAAGTGCTTCCTGACCGATCCAAAAACCTGAAGCGCATTTTGAGTAATATTTTTCCTTGTAATTATGTATGGTTTGCAAAAATGGGAAATGCTGCGTGTAGATGAAAGAAGCAAAGTGTATGCGCGCTGTGCACACGCTACATTATGGCCAAGCATGCGCCCCTAAAATAGCATCTGAATAACGCGCCACTGACTTTAAACCAGGTTTTTCCTGGTCAGTGGCGGATTTGTTTTCTGAAACTGCAAAATAGCACCAGGGAACGTTTGCGCCTGAACACGCCTCCTCTTTTCGCTGAACCGCCTCCGGGAGTGCAAATACATTCCCTAATTTACCGACCTGCGTCTGTGGAGGAAAAAGTCCGCTGTGCGTCGGGTGCAAACTAGGAATGATACATGAGTCAGTGTACAAAGGCAATTGCGCTGAGTGCAAGATAGGGCCCTCGGACTCTTTGTGGCATGTCATGGAAGTAAGCCTCTGCAGGGAGAGTGAGTACATTTGCGTTACTGTTTAAAGGTGCTTGTTGTCAATAAAGAGAAGTCTGCAATCATTTGTGTGATATAACATGATGGCACATACAGTAAACCTCAAGACTGTTTTCTGCTGTATAGTCAAGTTGTTTTCCAATGCATAAAGCAGTAGGAATGAGATCATGGCTTGATGAGTTTAGCCTTGGGTAGACTCCGTGGGTAGACTCCGACCTGCTAGGATTGTGAAACTTGTTGTGTTTCTCCACTGTTTGACATTTTGTTCATAATGACTGTTGGCCTGTGCTCATATCATGCCTGAGGATCACCACCTTGTCACGGTGAGAAGGCTTGTGTTTGCCTTTGTTGTCGCTCCTGGCAACAGCTTAAACTTGGAGGCGCATGAAAGGGAGGAATGGCCAGTCTAAACTTAACCCAGGTAGTGTGTTGTTACTGGGCATCTGTAGTCATGGACTCCCCTCAATCCCAATTGACACCAATTCTTAGGATGGGTTAAATGCAGGGATTGAATTTCACTACATTGTACTGTACGATTATATGTGACCAATAACAAAAAAAAGTTTCTTGATAAAAAACATGTCTGAGCAAGCTTAGTTAATGAGGATATCAGAACCTGAGGCAATTCTAGGATGAGATCTTTAGGGGGGCTCAGCCTCTAATGAGAATGTGACACGGACTGTGCCTTGCAAAAGTGTTTACCCCCCCCCCCCCGCTAAATCATTTCACTAGATAACAATGAATATATGTATTTATTATTAGGAGGATAAATGCAAAATGTTGAACATATGAAAAAAACTACAAAAGTCCCTTTATGGACTACCAGAATCAAATTAATCGATAATCAGGAGTAAACAATAAAAAATAAAACTTTCCTTGACTGGGTTACAGGTGTAATGATGAAAAAGAAGGCCTTTGAGACTCGCCTAGCTTGGGTATCTTCTGAATCAGCGAACAGGTATCTGGGGGGCAGAGAGCCCATGGAGGAGAACTTTCTGTTGGACTCAAAGAGTTTCTGGCAAACCATCAGACAAGTCAGGAGTAGAAACCTTGGCTTACGGTGCATTCAGACCAAAAAAAATGATCCAGTGATTTTCCGCAGTGTTGGGAATTGGGGGGTACAGATTCAATTATTAGCAATTTATCAAAGATGTTTTATCAATATTAATAAAGTCATGAATATGTGTATTAATAACTTTACCAAATTGACAATAATCAAAACGGAGCACCACCCTGAACTCAGGGGCCAATAACTGAACTGTGAAAACAGTCTCAAAGGTGGTCTTTTTAAATACAGATCTCAATAAATTTGATTCATTTATCTTTGTAGCTTTAAAAGGGACAAACGAAGGATGAAAGATCTAGCACTAACCTGTATAATCCAGCTGTTATTACAATACACAAATAACCACACAACTTATTGTTAAATGTACAATATGTAACATTTCTGCATTAAATTAAAATGACTAATATCAAATTGCACACTTCCGTGCACTAACTGAAGTGCACTTCGTACACTACGTACTTACTTGCATAGTGCATAAAATTTGACGGGGGAGTGTGGTCTCAAATCGTGCACTGACTTATGTACTTACCGGAAATGACAATCACACATCTCAGTCCTCCTCCTTCTGTGAAATTGTGAATTGTACCCAGGGCAAAGCATTCCCACCACCTGTTGTCACTCGTCAAAAATACATTTCTGCTTTGTTCATCAAAATGAATGCGATTGTTTTTATGGTTGCTTGTTTTTGCCCTGTTTTATGCAACCGTAAACGTACCAGTATGATGATATTCATACTTTTGCTCTTAATTCATTGTAAAAAAAATAAACAAAAATGGCCATTTTGAGTTATTTTAGCAAAATTGGAGCAATTAAAATTGTGTGCAACTGAAATATAATGTGAACATAGAAAATAGTCATATTATATGTTCATATAAGGGTGTTTATTTCAATAGCTATTAATTACAGTGACTATGTAATGACTGAATACAAGAGTGAAAGCAGAGGCAATCCAATAGACATTTAAATAGATCCTATTGTTCTATTCATTGCTGGCCCTGTACTTTGATGGGGAAAGTGATATGAAGGTGGACTTCAGACTCTCCAGGGGGATCCTTTAACGGTACATCCTCAGCATGGCGTGTGACCACGGCTGGGGACCCGTCATCGAGGCCCTTGTCTTCCTCTTTTGGCTAGCCAGTTTAGCCAGAGCCTTTGCTATGCCCCGGGCCACTGTGCACCGTGCTGTCCACAAGACCAGCAGGGAAATCCTCTCTCTCCTCCCCCAGGTTGTTTGCTTTCCAGCAGAGGAGGACTTCCCTCAAGTTGGCAGCATTGACGGCTGCCACGTCCGTGTCCCTAACGATTATATAAGTCAGATCAGGACAGAAACAGCACTGTTAATACAATATAACATAGCATACATTAACGTACTGTAACATTACTAACGCTCGCAGCTTAATGTATATTTACAAGATCACACATCTAACGCTAAAATCGTCTACAGTGAGGACGATAGCTTAAAACAGCAAACCATATACTGTATACCACAACATATGTAACGTTAGCTAGGTTATAACTTATTTGCCAGTGGTTAAACCAAAGAGTATAGAAGTACCGGTAACTTCTAGCTATACGCTTTGGTTAAACTGTGCCGCTGTTAGATAGCTAAGTTTAGCTAAAGCTAGCTTGATAGCACATCAAATTACGGTACAAATAAACGTTATAATTCGCGGTACAAAAATCATCACCGACTGCAAATTTAACCAAATATACATAAACAGGTGGCTTATATGTTATACAAGTATAGCAAAAAGACTAATTTTCAACTTACATTTGTAATACTCCGTGGGTCTCGCTGTCGCGTATTCGGCCGCCATTATTGAAAGTTTTTCACCTTTTGTTGAATGTGGAAAGTTTGTACTCAAATAGCTAGTATAAGTACAGAAGTGCGCGATTTGAGACACACCATATATATCTATGTTATATATTTTGTTGAGTTGTGTACTTACACTATCCTAACGTTTCCAACAACGTTCAAACCCAGAGAAATCGGTTATTTTATTTTAATGACACTGTCAGTTTCATTTACTCACCTCATATAACTTCATATAACCACTGACCATGCCTTTGACCCCTCTGGTTCCTCTAACTCCCATCAAAACACAGCACTCAAATGATACGTTCAAGAGTAATTGTAAATCATACAATCTCACAGAAAAAATAACACTCAGTAACTGTTATACAGCTTCCCAGACAGCATTTACATCTGTGCCACATCCATTTTCGAATCCGCAGATTCGCGCAGCAGTCACACTCAGTATGTAGATCTGCACCAACTTTGCGCCAGACTTGTCTGTAGCTTCTGAGTAGACAGTCTGTCCGGGGCAGCTGCGCAGACCAGACGCGCCACAAGTCCACCTGGTGAGTGAGGGTCGGATCCACGGGAGCTGCGCAGACCGGACGCGCCACAACTGAAATGAGTCCGCCCAGTGGGTGTGGGCCAGATCGGACACGCCACAACTGAAATGAGTCCGCTCGGCGGGTGTGTGCCCGTTCTAATACATTATGATGTGGGCCGAATCCGTGGGAGTTGCGCAGACCGGACGCGACATAACTGAATTGAGTCCGCCCGGCAGGTGTGGGCCTGATCCGCAGGAGCTGCGCAGACCAGACGCGCCACAACTAACGCTTTTTTCCTGCATAAACCCGCATGTAACCCTTTAGAGGTGGGGAACAGAAATGGATTACTCTATAAAATGATTAATTATGGCCAGGGGGATCAGAAGTTCTATGTTCGACTACGGAGCCCAGTATTAACCAAACAATACACCAGGAATGACTCAAATGACTTACGCTTTCTTTGAGAAACAAAATCGCTTCCCTGTTTATTCCTTGAATGGGAAGGATAAGCCAAAAAACATATGGAAATTACACACTTTAAAATTGCACAAATCTTACACGGGTAAGTGGAAAAATAAAAAATGTAAACAAAACTCACAGCTGTGATTTAAAGTTCGGAATTTCCCCCTATTCTCAGTCACTTCAATTCTGCTTCAGTTCAGTTCCGTCCACTGTGGAAGTGGAGAGAGTTTGTCCTACCGCACTGTTGGTGGTGGGTGTGTGTGTATGTAATGAAGTGTTGAATTCTGCAGGCACCGTATCTCTAGTTCTCCTCTGGGCTGTGGCTCGCCATCAATATCTCGAGGTTCAAAGGGTCCAACAAAAAAAACCTGACCTACAGTGAGTAAGGTCAGAACATTCGTTTAGCTTTTTTTTTTAAGCTTTCAATCATGAACTAGAATTTAATTCATGTTAAATCATTAAACCGAACAATCATTGTAATATGACAATATCACAATATCGGTAACAAACATTCTCAAAATATGCTTAGAGATAAAGATTGAAAAACCTCTTTAATATAATATCAAAATACTGCTTCCACATAATAATTAGAACACAAAATAACAAATACTAGTAAGCAGACACACTTTGTGTACCCTTGGCCATGTGAAGGTATGTTTAAACACATCTCGAATAAAATGTAACACTAAAGGATAATTTAAATATTAATGTGCCCAAAATGCACAGATAAAAGTGCTAAATCAACACATTCCACGGTTAAGTGCATAACAATTATTTAAACAAACATATTACACAGCACTGGATTAACTCTGCAGCTTTAAAACATCAAGCTAATGGTTTTAGCGTTAGTGAATGGGGTCTGCCATTGTGCTAGTTAGCATCTCAGCTAGCGCTCCAGGTGCGCTAGCGTTAAGGCTAGCGCTAGCGTTAGCATGGTAAAAACGATCGCTCACCGATGCCTTTTCTTCGTGAGGGAGACGTCAGTTCTCTCCGGCTGCACTCTCACAGGTCCAGGGCTCCACACTGGATTGTTTTTAAGAGTTTTTAATCCGAGTTTTAACAACTTTTATTGGAATGTCTTCACGAGGTAGGTATCGTTCGACGCAGGGCTTGCTCTCTGTTCCAATAGGGTCCAACTGCAGCTTGCAGCAGCCGCTCACGCCACGCCCCCCTGCTAACGCCACGCCCCCTGCTCACGCCACGCCCCCTGGTCCCCTGCTCACGCCACGCCCCCTGCTCACGCCACACCCTGTTTTCTTTTCCTTCAAAATAAAAGCCCCCTTCTTTTCATTGCCTTCAAAATAAAAGCCCCCTTCTTTTTTTTACTTTACAAAAATGTATTTATAATTGTGTTTTTCTAAATTGTATTTTTCTAAATAAATGCCCGTTCTTCGGGGTGGAACTACAGAATTGGATTAGTTTTGTATTTGCTAATGATAAATTGAACTGCAAACAACAAAACTATTTATTTAGAAGTAAGCAAAAACACATGACAATGTAACAACTCAACAATCTAATTCTGTGGGAAACACTGGAACTGGCTTTGGTCTTAATAAGTGGAGACAGCTATGTACTATGTGACAGTATTATACTGTCACATAGGACATACCTGTCCCACCTTATTGTTTTTCCTTCCGTTATGTTTGGGGACACAATTGGAGGAAGCCTCAATGTGTTTCGCCTTCTGGACCTTGTTATACTGTCTGTGTTCTTTTTCGTGGGCTGGTCACAAGAGGACTAGAAGGCTCTCTCTGGGTCGAAGCACTGAAAGAAAAACCCTCCACTGCAGTTTACATGTGATTCCAAAGGACTTTATGCTGATCAGTATTTGTACGTAGATGTAGGCCCTTTAATCCTGTGGGTATGGAAAACTCAGACTGTCTCTATTATTTTAACAAATGATAATCATGTACAGCTCTGGGTAGAAAATCATATTGGTGCAATGCATTCCATAAACCGGATCACCAGTTGTACACCCGATCTCCCCAGTGTTCAGAAATGGACTCAATATTCAGAGGATGTGAATGTTATTACACATTGAACAGGACGTTATTAAAACCAAAAAAGCATAAAGTAGACTCTCAATAGATGTTAGTTTTAAAATTTTCAAAATTATACAAAATGTTCACCCAAAGGTTGTTTAAACATAGGCTGAATACGACATCTCTTTTTTGTCATAAACGATTCATTAACAGTCTGTAATAACACTGGAGAATTCAAAATTCACTCCCAAGTTTCCAGCCACAAATTGTCACGGTGGCCTGCAGCTTGAAAAACACCCGGCTGGCTCAGGGTTGTCTGCCAACAGGTAGTATGCGTGTCCGTTTTCACTGAAAGAGAAAAAAAGTAAATAAATGTAGCAAATACATATTCAATTATTTTTTCCCCCACACCCCTTTGTTACACACACATCTTATTTTTACCTATTGCATTTGGCGGCAAAAGTGATCGCAGTAAAGGTTTGTCCCTCTTTGGCTGATGTATTTTAAAAATAGAAGCGCTACATGGTAGAATACATTTGTGTGACTCACTCGTATGTATTCTGAATGAATCTGAATGGCAGATTCTACGCTCACAAGAATACTTTGATTAGTTGGCGGAAGTAATTACACATGAATGACCACAATTTGTGAAAGAACAAATGGGGTTTTGCTACGAAACAACTCATAAAATTACACAATGTTGTATGTTTTACCAAAAAAATACCTGCATGTTTAACGCTGTTCCGCTTGTGGCCCTGTAAATGAGGGACCAGCCTACAGAACTCTCCCTTCTTGGCACAAAGGGGACACTTGTACTGTGAATCGGATATCGGTAGCAACTGGGGCTCAGTGTGCTCAGGCAGGACAGACTGAAAAGTAGAGGAAGAAATGATATATGCAACACAATGTTAGTAAAAGAACCTTTAACTTTCAAATGTAGCCATTTCTCAATAACTCAAATTACATTAAAGTTCAGTTTGTAGTGTTTCTGTAACTCTGTCACTTTTCAATTAATAAAAAATATCATGCTACCTCATTCAAAACAAACAAACAAACACACACACACACACACACACACACACACACACACACTACGCTAGCATACATGTGCATACACATAGCTAATTTAAGCTAACGTTAGCATACTTTTAAAACACCCTTTTAACTATAAGCAATCGTCAACCTGAAATCAATAGCTGTAGGTAGTAGCCTAATATTAATTTTAAACAAACCGTGACGGGCTAAATAACTCCATATTGCTATTATCAGTAACTTACCAGGTGCTTCCCGGGAGTTGTTGCCGCCATGACTCAATATGGCAGTATGGTCCAACTGCGTCTTGTAAACAAACCGCGTACATGTCTGAAAGTCGGAAGTTGCGTGCCACCGGGGGCGTGGTGTGAGCGGGCGTGGCGTGAGCACGGGGCGTGGCTTGAGCGGCTGCTGCAAGCTGTAGTTGGACCCTTCTCCTCTGTTCTTCCAGCAGCTCAAGGGGAAGTGAACTCTGCTCCATGCAGGTCAACAGTCCGAGCTTCTTCCTGATTGGCTGACTCAAACTGTAAATATAGCTATAGTTATGCCGAAAGTGTAGCTAGCTAGCTGCGATATTTCCCCATTGTATTGAATGGGACACATAGCTAGCAGCTGCTCGTCCTACAAAGACGCCTCGCGTTCATAAAAATGCCTTAAAATCAAATCAATCGGACACAACGGGGAATGATGTTATATAAGTGGCGTGACGAAATTCAAACCGTAAATATATTATAGTTATGCCGGCAGCCGGCCGCGGAGCCCCTGTAGTGCAGTATCCACAAAGGGTGACTTTGCCCTGGGTATGGAGCTCAGCAGGCTGCCGCTTTCTCGTCAGACTGTGTGGAGCTCCTAAAGTCCGACATGTCTTACCAAATTTGCAATTAGCCATCAATTTTCGTAAAACGGCCCATATTTGAGATTTATATAGTTGATTTCTCGCATAAAAAAGTCTCAGAAGTGAAATTGGTAATGAAACATTGCAGTGTCTGGAATATGAGATTCTGTCACGTCTCTAATGTGTGTGTATTGGGGATTTGCTCAACCAATCAACGCGTGTCTCTAATGTGTGTGTATGGCGATACGCTCAACCAATCAGCGCGGGTCTCTAATGTGTGCGTATGGCAATTCGCTCAACCAATTTCATTCATGAGCATACCATATTTGGAAGAAAAGCTCTTGTTACAAATAGGGCCAAAACACAGGGATGCATAAGGGCCAATAAAATATCAACCAGGCCATTTTCAGCCCAACCAATGTTACATCACCCCTTTAATCAAGCTTTATTGAAAGGAGTGGATATACAGCAGGAAACAACAACTTCTGTAGGCTACATCTTAAGCCACCCTTTGCTTTTTTATTAATAAGGGAAAAAATTCCACTAATTAACCCTGACAAAGCACACCTGTGAAGTGAAAACCATTTCAGGTGACTACCTTATGAAGCTCATTGAGAGAACACCAAGGGTTTGCAGTTATCAAAAAAAGCTACTTTGAAGAATCTAAAATATAAGATATGTTTTCAGTTATTTCACACTTTTTTGTTAAGTACATAATTCCATATGTGTTCATTCATAGTTTTGATGTCTTCAGTGAGAATCTACAATGTAAATAGTCATGAAAATAAAGAAACACATTGAATGAGAAGGTGTGTCCAAACCTTTGGCCTGTACTGTGTGTATATATATAGTGATAGTTTCTCATAGCAGCAGGCGGGGTAGGGCAGAGAACAGCCAAGGGCAGAGAACAGCCCAGCCAGTTGTTAACAATAGAGGTCCTTTATTGTACAGCAGTCCCTTTTTCCAACACAATAGCAACACAAAAACAGCAAACTTAACTAAAACCTACAGGGAGACCACAAAATCTCCTCTCACTGCCCTGAAACTTAGGTTTTCCTATATAAGGTCTGTTGCTACGTTTACATGTGGCCGGCTATTTTCATAAACGGACATTTGAACCTCTCTGTTTTCAGAAAAGTGTTCGTTTATATGTACCCGTGTATATATGCCGTCAATGCCGCCAAGAGCATGCCAAACCTGTAGTTGGCAGTGTAACGAGAAGCTCAAGCCCACGTTAGCTAATCAGAATCCCAACAATAGCAACCAATCACTACCTCTTTCTCTCTCTCGGCTGCCTAAACCTCCGTTTGTCTCAGTTTACATGCAAACGTGCAAACAAAGTTTTCCATAATCTCCACTTTGGCCGGAGTTTTTAGAAATAATCGTTTTCTGTGATAAAAACTGGGTTTTCGTGTAAATGAGAGGCCAAACCGCAGGAAAATATTTGCGTCTTCCCTTCGTGTAAACGGGGCTTGTATCTCTCCAAGAAACAAAAAACCCTCTCCTGCTCTCTGCCACAGCTTCCTTTGTCTCCTTTGTTCATGAGCACCTGCTTCAATCAAAGGACTCAGGCATTTGCACCTGTCCCTGCAGTGCATGTTGGGAGCTGTAGTTTGGGTGGTGGCCATTTTGGACTGGGGCAGTCACTTCTGTAGAGGAACATAGCATCCCTCTACCACACGTCCACTTGTGATGCCACAATATATATATATATATATATATATATATTTTAACATTTTTTGGTTTGTTTTGATTTCATTCCTTTAGTAACCCCCTGGCTCGTTTATGAACATAGACTCTTAAGATGTAGCCTACAGAAGTTGTTGTTTCCTGCTGTATATCCACTCCTTTCAATAAAGCTTGATTAAAAAAAAAAAAAAATTCACAAACTGCCGTGTATTCACTGTTAAAGCTGCTAGCTACTTTAGCTAATTAAGAAAGCTAGTCAACAGCTCCCTCATCTGGGCAACGTTATCTCTGACAACTTTCTTTCTGAAAAGGTTTTTTCTGAGACTGAGAGAGGTTTTTCTGAGGCCGTTTTTTCTAAGGCCACTTTTTCTGAGGCTGAGAGAGGTTTTTCTGACACTGCTTTTTCTGAGGCTGAGAGAGGTTTTTCTGACGCTGAGGCCGTTTTGTTTGAGTCTGACATCTGAGTCTGAGATCTGAGGATGTCCTAAAATGAACACCGTAGTCCAGGCCTCTCCTTTGTCTGAGTCTTGGAAGTCACTGGCTCTTTGTTTAAAGTCAGGTTAAAACACACTGTTTGGATCCTTTAAAGATAACGTTTCCGACCCCACTTGAAGACAGCTTCATTTCCCAGGAAGAGAGAAAGAAAAGAGAGGAGCGAGACACAGCGAGTGCTTTGTCGTTGTAGGAAACAGTCAGCTATTACACAACCTCACGGGTAGTTCAGTGCTGGTCTTTCATTTGTTAGCCTCAAAGTGTTTTAAACTTTCTTGTGGCAGCGATAAAAGCAGTGATGTTTCCTTTTCACTGAAAAGGATTCTCACACCGCCTCAAAACACGTGGGTTTGCTTTTCGCCAAAAGTTGAGTCGGTCTCAGCCTAGTGTCCCCCTGCTGCAACCCCCGCCGCAGCCTAAACACACTACCCCCATTTGATTGTCGTGGACAGAATTTGAGCAGCTAAGTACTGGAAAGCATCCAGTTTGGTGATGATGTAGTTCTGCCTTCTTAATCAACCTGTGACCTCCAGTGCACACTGGGGCAGTTTGCAGCTGTGTGTGAAATGGATGTGCTAAGAGTCAGCACCTGGTACTGTGCTAGAAAACAGTGGATTGGCCCCTTTGGCAATGCTCTCAATTGTTCCAAACGCTACTCCATGGTCTTGATCTTTGGGTGGTGACTGAGTGTGCAGACAACCAGCCAAAATGAGTGTCTGAGCTCAACCTATTTTACTGGGCTCTATTTAGAATTGAATTGTGCTTGATAAATATACTGGACGGACTGTAACTTAAGGATGGTACATGAATTAAATATAAGGAAATGATGGAACAGAAACTTGATTGATTGATTTGCAAATGTTTTTGGGGATTTGACAATGCTTTCTGTACTAGGGTGTTATGGTTGGTTTATTGAAAAACAACAATGATATGGATTATTTTATAATTAAAGATGTAAATGTGTGTTCATTTCAAAAAAGGTAAGACCCGAAAAGCCTTTTTCTTATCCTACTCCCTTTTGGATAAGAGTATTTATTTAATAGTATTTATTTATTTATTTTGCATATTCTTTTACAGTGAAATAATTTTGTCTTTTAATTTAATTTTCTTTGTTAATTCTTGTGTATGTAGGTTCGAAATAAACTATTCTTTTATTCCACCTTAGGAACAGGAAAAAGCATTTGAGCCACTTAAGGTGGTCCTGGCATCTGATTATGATGCCCCCCCAGATGCCTAATTGTGGAGGGTTCTAGGCACGCCCAATTACAACAAGACCCACGTGGCAGGCACAGAACACACTGGAGGGACTATTTATCCCATCTGGCCAGGAAACCTGTTGGGATCCCTCTGGAAAAAGCTTGAGGGGCCACAATAAGTGGATGGATGTTACTAAAGTGACAAAGAATATTATTATTAAATAATATAGTTACAACTAAACTGAGCTTAAAACACAGGTTTTCTGTAATAGTTGTTTAATTTCTTACGCTACGTGCTACAAGTTGACACAGAGAGAAAAATTGAGCATAATTGGACAAAGTGTCAGTTATACTCTGTTTTTGTTCTTTGGTCCCTACTTGTTACCCTTTCCTTCCAACCTCCAGCTGCCTTCGCACGCGCGCACACACACACACACACACACACACACACAGTGTTGTTCACAGCGTTTTTCTGATGGATAGATGACTCTCTTTAACATGCCAAACCCACTTCACAACACAAGTCCAAGCCAAGAAAAGTGCTTTAGACAAAAAACAAGATGTGGGTCAATTTCTCTCCGTGCTCTTTTACCACCTCCAAAGGCCATATTCCACTGATGCTTCTCCTAAGTGGGATGACATTAGGTTTCCTCATAATACTGTGCTACTATTATTTTCTTACCAGCTGCAATCAGAATGTATGGATCCTTCATTAGCGTCAACAGCGGGGTCCCCTTCTGACTCTGTGAAGGACAAAGGCACAAGAACAACATTCTATATTAAATACAAAAAGCTTATACCATAGCCCTCGACCAAAGACTCAGGTTACAAATCTCAGTGATAAAAAGCATTTTTATACTTCCTTTGTATGTTTGCACACACTGCCAACATCACCTTTAAGATAGTCTTGCTTTTGCCAGACCTTCCTCCACAGTGGAAGGTCTGGCTAGTCCACATAGCATTCCTGGATGGGAGAAAAACCTGCACTGGTTTATTGCCATTTCTGAGACCAATCACAATCGTCTTGGGCGGCGCTAAGTGCCGCACGGAGCCACAGTGCCTCTGCTAAATAGTCTTAGGAAGTACAGTGCCTTGCGAAAGTATTCGGCCCCCTTGAACTTTTCGACCTTTTGCCACATTTCAGGCTTCAAACATAAAAATATAAAACTGTAATTTTTTGTGAAGAATCAACAACAAGTGGGACACAATCATGAAGTGGAACGAAATTTATTGGATATTTCAAATCTTTTTAACAAATAAAAAAACTGAAAAATTGGGCGTGCAAAATTATTCAGCCCCCTTAAGTTAATACTTTGTAGCGCCACCTTTTACTGCGATTACAGCTGTAAGTCGCTTGGGGTATGTCTCTATCAGTTTTGCACATCGAGAGACTGCAATTTTTGCCCATTCCTCCTTGCAAAACAGCTCAAGCTCAGTGAGGTTGGATGGAGAGCGTTTGTGAACAGCAGTTTTCAGTTCTTTCCACAGATTCTTGATTGGATTCAGGTCTGGACTTTGACTTGGCCATTCTAACACCTGGATATGTTTATTTGTGAACCATTAAACTGTAGATTTTGCTTTATGTTTTGGATCATTGTCTTGTTGGAAGACAAATCTCCGTCCCAGTCTCAGGTCTTTTGCAGACTCCATCAGGTTTTCTTCCAGAATGGTCCTGTATTTGGCTCTATCCATCTTCCCATCAATTTTAACCATCTTCCCTGTCCCTGCTGAAGAAAAGCAGGCCCAAACCATGATGCTGCCACCACCATGTTTGACAGTGGGGATGGTGTGTTCAGGGTGATGAGCTGTGTTGCTTTTACGCCAAACATAACGTTTTGCATTGTTGCCAAAACGTTCGATTTTGGTTTCATCTGACCAGAGCACCTTCTTCCACATGTTTGGTGTGTCTCCCAGGTGGCTTGTGGCAAACTTTAAACAACACTTTATATGGATATCTTTAAGAAATGGCTTTCTTCTTGCCACTCTTCCATAAAGGCCAGATTTGTGCAGTATACGACTAATTGTTGTCCTATGGACACAGTCTCCCACCTCAGCTGTAGATCTCTGAAGTTCATCCAGAGTGATCATGGGCCTCTTGGCTGCATCTCTGATCAGTCTTCTCCTTGTATGAGCTGAAAGTTTAGAGGGACGGCCGGGTTTTCGTAGATTTGCGGTGGTCTGATACTCCTTCCATTTCAATATTATCGCTTGCACAGTGCTCCTTGGGATGTTTAAAGCTTGGGAAATCTTTTTGTATCCAAATCTGGCTTTAAACTTCTCCACAACAGTATCTCGGACCTGCCTGGTGTGTTCCTTGTTCTTCATGATGCTCTCTGCGCTTTAAACAGACCTCTGAGACTATCACAGAGCAGGTGCATTTATACGGAGACTTGATTACACACAGGTGGATTCTATTTATCATCATTAGTCATTTAGGTCAACATTGGATCATTCAGAGATCCTCACTGAACTTCTGGAGAGAGTTTGCTGCACTGAAAGTAAAGGGGCTGAATAATTTTGCACGCCCAATTTTTCAGTTTTTTATTTGTTAAAAAAGTTTGAAATATCCAATGAATTTCGTTCCACTTCATAATTGTGTCCCACTTGTTGATTCTTCACAAAAAATTACAGTTTTATATCTTTATGTTTGAAGCCTGAAATGTGGCAAAAGGTCAAAAAGTTCAAGGGGGCCGAATACTTTCGCAAGGCACTGTAACTTGTTTTGGTGGAACGTGTACGTTCAAAAGTAGTTTTAGTCGTGCAACAGAAAACTCAGATTGGACAGATAGTCTAGCTAGCTGTCTGGATTTACCCTGCAGAGATCTGAGGAGCAGCAGGGATGTTGTTAGGCCTATTTTAGAGGTGCTGAAGCTACCCTAAAATGTTCCTAAGCCCCCCTAAATAATAAGAACAACAACAATAATTAGATTTTCTTTTTGTATCACTAACTATGGTGAATCAATCTTCCTTCACCATTCATCTGTGTGTGTCTGTGTGTAGTGTGTCTGTTTTAATTATATATTAATATTTTACAACTTTCAGCTGGTTGAAATGGCTGAGTTAGAGGCTCAACTAGCGCCCATGTGCAGGGTAACGGTATGTGGACGAGCGAGGTGAACGAGCCAAGCGACATTAAAACAAAGCAAAGATTCTGCAACTGTATCAAGCATCTCATTATAACTAACCGTATCCCAATTCATATTTAGACGCAACAAATGATATATATCCAGCTACAAAATAGCGGAAAAGTCGGAAGGTAGACAGAAGTACAAAGAGTCGTTGTGCTATCAAGATGATGCACCGTCTCGTTGCATTGGTGTGAATTTGCAGCTTTCAGAGTGTTGTAGACCGGAGCGTTGCAAGTAACTAGAGGATTCATCTTGTGTCGTCGCTAATCTTTGGTCTGAACTCGCTACTGCATGCACACACACACACACACACACACACACAGATGGATATTGGAAGATATTTTAGCAGAAAGAAAGAGAAGCAGGAGATTGTCAGGGCAGTTGTTTCTGAGGGAGCCGGTGTGATTGAGGTCAGTAGTGGTCTATAGGTCTAAGAAGGGGTGTTTTGGTTTCTTCTAACAATAAGCATTTGTTGGCAGGTCTAGGCACAGAGGCATAGCCTAAACGAAATTATTTAATTATATTAATTATTTATGCTAGCTATATTCTGACCAACTTAACTCTCTGCATTCATTGGCTGTGATAAATTAAATAAATATGTAGATGTTGCCTAAATGTGGTTCTTGGGTTATACTATATGCAAGCCAAACTACACCTCAAAATGATAATCTGATTGAACCAATCTACAGTGAAGTTATAGTAATTAGTGTAATTAAAAAGCATTCTTCGGACAACTTATCTTATAGAGAGAGGAATTAGATATAGTATGCTATTACTTTATCACACATTTACATGAGCAGACAGATAGCATTTAAGTCATTGCTTACTGAAGAACTCAGCAGGAAGTGGAAGGTAGTGAATATAGACTACCTTTAAGTTAACCTCCTCCTCCCAGTGAAATACAACCTTTGAGAACTACTCTGGTCTGGGTGTCATAGCACTGACTGAATTCATTTATGGATAATATTTGCAACAATATTTAATGTAATACTGTAATAAACTTGGATATACAAACTCTCCAATGGCATTCTTTTCAGTGGGCAAATATGTAAGGCAAAGTAACCAAACACATGGTTAATGGAAACTGTCTGACAGTACTACCTTTGTTTAAAAAACGTATGAATAAATCAAATATAAGAAAATAGAATTTCAGCCAGTATTTCAAAGACAGAATCAACCCTTTGTAATATTTCCATGGGGGCTTCAAATTACTGTTATTTTTTTTACGTTTTTTAAAAAATTAAAAAAGTCTCAACATGAATCCAACATATTATTAGCAAATACTAGTTCTGTGCCCGTTGAAAACGGGCTGATTGCTTGGCCTGTGGTGTTGCTGCTTGTAGAATTTATCAAAACCAAAGTGTACACCAAAATGACTTACAGAAGGACCCTGAACCACTTAATATGCAACTCCACTGTATAGCCTACTATCTATTGACTTAGTGTTGGCTACGTCTACATCGGAGGAAGACATAGGCGCCGATACCGTGGGTGCTCCGGAGTTCGAGCACCCACGGAAAATACCAGCACCCACTGAGCACCCACGTGTGCCAGACTGCCAGTAGGCTACATTTATTTAAAATTAAACATTGCAATTGGTGCTAAGTGGAGCGTCTGTCATAATGTGATTGGTTATGTTGCTGTCAGTCCCCTGCTCCGTATCCTATCCACCAATCACAGCGTCTCTTGGATGAAAACGCCTCCATTCCCCCCACAGTGCGTGCATGTCCGTTAGGTAATCAGAGTGAGAATTAAATGGACAGATTTGTTATTAAAAAAGCAAACCTAATGATGCAAGTGCTTCAAGGACATCCACCACCAGTGCAGAGAGTTCTTAATTTCCCACAAAGCTGATCGCCAGAAGTTGATACCCCAGAATAGGTGACTGTGCGCTGGATACAGAGCTAATGAGCATACTGCTAAATATAAGCAGAATAACACTATCTGAACCTATTCAATTCAATTCAATTTTATTTATAATATCAAATCATAACAGGAGTAATCTCAAGACACTTTACAGATAGAGTAGGTCTAGACCACACTCCATAATATACAGACCAAACAATTCCAATAATTCCCCCTAATAGCCTAATAGGACTAACATAGGTACCATTCACATTTTAACTGGTATTTGAAATATCGTGCCAGTACCCAATGATAGAGCCCTGTACGGGTTTAAAATCTAAGCCAAAATTTAAGCCAAGAGTCCTGACCAAACGCATCTAAATATGACGCCAAAGGACTAGACGCTAAAGGAGACTTTTGCGTCAATAACAAATGCCAAAGGCCACTGACCAAGCGTTGCTTTTGACACGCTGGGAGTAAGAATGTGTTGTGTTTTTTTCAGTCGGTACCCTAAAAAGTACCACATTCGGTACACAACCCTATTGTGCCTTGCCGCAAGCCTCTGTGGAACCTAATTGAAATGTCTAATGAGGCACCCGGGGCATCTTTTAGAAATGCATTAGATGAAGAATACTGAAAAGGTGAAAGCATCTGCTGATGACCTCGTTGGCTTTGCTTCCATCAGCAGATCTGTTTGGCTAGTATCTCCACTAATAGATCAGATCATGTGTCATCCTGAAAAGAAGCAGCAGAGCACTCTCTCTCGTTTCTGAAGCAGTCATTAATTAGTGTTAAAAAAACCATGTCTAATGAGTTCATTGAAATCATTGTGAAGTGCTTTTCACTCTCTTTAATCCTAATTGTCCCATACTGTTGTATCAAACACCTTGCTATGATTACAATTAAAACTCCATGCAGAGGAATAAGCATGGAGAAGCAGACAAACCATCAAATCAGCCTTCAGTCACGGATTGGATAAATTTTCCGATCAGCACCAAAAACGGGGTGACAATATACATTTTTCAATGCTTTCCATTTATTACTTAAAGAACTGTCATAAAACACAACGCGTTCAAGCCGGGGAGTTGTTTTTGTCACCTAAACTCAACCGTAGTGTCTGCCGAAACATAGACGTAGACATAGGGCGTTTTCACACATACCTCGTTTGGTCCGGACTTTCAGACTTTTTAGTTTGATCCGAACCAAAATTACAGGTGTGAAACCTCCCCCGGACCATGGTCCGGATCAAAAGACCAAATTTTGGTCCGACAAAAAGAGGTGGTCTCGGTCCGGACCAAACTGAACCATGATCCGGTTCGTTTATAGTGTGAAAGCATTTTTGGGATGGTTCGGACTTTCGGACCAAATACAGGAATCTCTGGCAGGCTCTCCTCGTGTTACAAGACCGGGGAAGCTTCTTTAAGGAACAGCTCGGTGCTTAGTGAGAGAGAGAGAGACTGTAAATGCGCTCAGAGCATACAGCTGTCAGCTATCAGAGCAGATAATACATCAGCAGTTTATTTGTTAAGTGGTAGTAAATGTAGGCTACAGTGTATGTTTCCGTTTGTCTCTGAATAAATGCTCCAGAAAGAAAGTCCCGTGTCTTGCTTCTCTACATCACAACAAAACAAAAAGAGCCGTGGCAGTAGGGGAGAGCAGCGGTCAGTTGAATAGCCTAAACTCTGACCCAGAGAGAGGATACGAGAGAACGGGGAAGCCGTCAACAAACCAATCAGTTCTAAGTATCTGGAGACGCAGCTCATGTGATGACGGCAGGACGTAGTTTTGTCACGTAGAGATCTTTAGTGCGCTTGCAAAACTGCAGTGTGAAACCAAAACTTACCGGATCAAATGTATACAATGTAACAAAAACATGAACCTTGGTCCGGACCTTGGTTCGGACTTTCATGTGTGAAAACGCCCATAGACATACTATGTACTATGATCCGTTACACCACCACTACTTTCCTTGTACTTTTTTTTCAAATAGCCTTTTAATTGGCTGTGGCTTGGTGCCTCTTGGCAGCCATTGTTAAAGACACCCATAACCTCCACAGATCAAAGAAAAGAGCCAGTAATGGTCAGACGAAAGATTACTTTAATTACTTACAGTTCCCTTTGTTGCTCTTATTCAGGTTATGTGGGCTTATACAGTTTTAAATCAGTCATTTGGACTTTAGCTCGAAAATGGATTGCAGAATTGAAGGTTGGATCCTGAATGTTAAATTGTCCCTGAGTGTCCTTGTTTGGTTGGGTGAATGTCAGGCACTGTAAAGTATTTTGCACTAGTGTCAGGTTAAAGGTTCTATATACAGTACGTGCAGTCCATTTACCATTTACCAAAGGCCATGGATGTTTTTTTGCATGTCATCCACCTTCTATGTTTCTGTCCACATTTCCTGTATGTATGATCCAATTAAGAAAAAAAATGGCATGAAAATGTTCTGCAGCTGTAAAGATCATCTGAATGAAGTAATAAGGTTTAGGAAAAGTATGATCACGCAAACAAACTCACCTCTGGTTCCACCTTGGTGGGCTGAAGAACAAAGAGCTGCAGAGCTGTAAATACACACATTGAATTAACTCAATGTAAGCCTTTGATATCTAAGAGAATACATAGTATTTCAAAAAGGTATGGAATTGTGTTCAACAATGTCGAGCTCACACATTATCTTTAACATTCCTTCTACAGTGACTATTCTTGGTTTGGATGTACAATAAGACACAATGTAACTGTACCTCCATCAAACAAAGCCAGGAAAGCCAGAATAAGGAAAGGAGCAGTCTTCCCAACAAACTCATACATCACACTGCCGAATGGGGGTCCAACTGTGGAGAAAACACTGCACAGTCAGTTGTGGAGAGATCAACTTTAATATCACTGCAGTTAATGCAGCTTTTTAACCTAGCTTTTTAAGACAGCTCACGTTGCAACAAGTGTCAGGTTAGTTTTGAAAAACATACCAGGAAAAACACATTTTAAGTTGAGATATTTGTATGGAATGTATACTAAAACCATGTAATATATGTTTTCACTTGTGTACTAAAAATGTTGGGGTGACAAGTTTCAGCTGAAGGAGCACTGACCAAGTTAGCCTATGCTAAAAAACAGCTGGAAATGAAAAAGGAGAGAGCTGAGCTAGATTTAAAAAAGGCTGCATTAGAAGCAGATTTGGAAGCATTAGAAATAGAGAAGGAAGCAGTGGCAGCAAGGGTAAAAGCTGAAGTTTTAGAAGCAGCTGCAGCTATAGAAAATGAAGACAGTCAAAGTGTGAGAAGTGCTGTACTGCCACACTTGATTAGACAGCGCACAGAAGAGTATGTGCAATGCCATTCACAGCTCAGTTTTCAGTCTCCTGTCTTCTCGCCATACCATGGAGTGCGGTACAATGAAAACCACCCCACACGGTAGTCATCACCTGTAGCTGCAGAGGAGAACCCTCCACAGAATGCTTTCAAACCCCCAGTGAATAACCATGCACATGCCACAGAATGCATACCTAGCTCAACCATCAGACAATCCACACGGACAATATGGTCCGCATCCCCCTCTTCACGTCAACCCTCCGCCCATGACAGATTTTGCAAAGTTCCTAGCACGCAGAGAATTAGTGACTACTGGCCTCACTAGATTCAATGACACACCAGAGAACTTCAGAGCATGGCAGTCATCATTCTTCAATGCAACTCAGGGCTTAGGGCTCACATATAGCAAAGAGTTAGACCTCCTGGTGAAGTGGCTGGGTAAAGAGTCATCTGACCATGTGAAGAAGATCCGTGCTGTTCCTGTTGCAAACACCCGAGCTGCCCTCCATCTGTCCTGGGATAGACTTCAGGAATGCTATGGCACACCAGAAATAAGGGAAAATGCCCTATTTAAAGGGGTGATAGAATGCAAAACCGATTTTACCTTGTCATAGTTGAATAATGACAATTTAGTGGGTAACTAGGACATACATAGAACCTCTAAATCCCATTGACACCTCTTTCCTCTGCAAATCTCCCAATTTGAAACTGCCTCTGAAAATGGGCAAATCTCAACGATCCGCCTAGTTGACGTCAACTCGGTGGCTCCTCCTCATTTGGCTCCAGTCTCTCTCTTTGTCACGCCCCAACATTTACATAGGCTACACAACTGACCTGAGATCAGTTAGTCTTCTGAATCTCGGTCGTGCAGATCTCAGAAATTGTATACATTGTTCATCTGCTATTTTACCATTAAATTCACTTCTGAGACTTTTTTATGTGAGAAATCAACTATGTAGAGGTCAAATATGGGCCGTTTTACGAAAAGTGATGTCTAATTGCAAATTTTGTCCGACTGTGTGTCGGAGTTCAGCGGCCGGTGCTGCCTGTGTTGCTGCCTCGCCGCCTGGCCTGCCTTCCTTCACAGACCCCGGCCTGCTGTGAGGTAGATTGAGCTCCATCACGGCTGGCAGCCCACAGCACTCCATACCCGCACAAAGTCACCGTTTTTTGGGTTAATGGACTACCAAACGCCGCTGCCTATTTAAACAAACGATCGGTGAAATAAACGCCTCTTGTCCGCGAGTCTCATTGATAGAGTCTGCGGCTGGATGGAGCTAGCTCTATCAATGAGAGCTAACTAGCCACAATCTATACACATAGGATTGAAGGGACAGTCGCAGATAACGAAACACCTAGTGTTCACAAAAATTCATTAAATTGAAATCTGACACCATTGTTAGCTTTATAAGACCTAGGGGTAGATGTTATATAAGTGGTGTGACGAAATTCAAGCTGTAAATATACTCTAATTACGCCGAAAATTAAGCTAACTAGACGCAATCTGTACACATAGGATTGAAGGGACAGTTGCAGCTAACAAAACCCCTAGTGTTCACAAAAATTCATTAAATTGAAATCTGACACCATTGTCAGCTTTATAAGACCTTGGGGTAGAGGTTATATAAGTGACGTGACGAAATTCAAACTGTAAATATACTATAGTTATGCCGAAAGTGTAGCTAGCTAGTGTTGGATTTACTCTTGTAGGGTACAGATTGATCATTAGCAAATTATCAAAATATGTTTTATCAATATTAATAAAGTTATGAATATGGTTATTCATAACTTTATCAAATCGATAAACACTCAAAACGGGGCACCACCCTGTAAGTCAGGGACCAATGATCAACTGTGGAACAGTCTCATTTCTGTTAAAATCCCTTAAAAGGATTTAAAGGAAGGGGTGATTTAAAGCACAGACCCGTCTAGCCAGCAATTATTACAATAAGTACACAAATAATCACAAGCAACTGCTATTTAAAGTATAATAAGATTTATTAAACATCACAATTATCAGTAGCCAATCAGCAATCCTTCAATAATAAACTTATATACCCTTTTACAATATCACAATCAAAACAAAGTAAGAAACCAAAACAGCACAGACACCTCTGTGTCTGTGCGGCGTGTGTCTGGGTGTGTGTGTGTGTGTGAGAGTGAGTGAGAGTAAAGGGGGGCGGTGTCGAAATGTAGTCTAACACAAACTACTAAAATGGCTACTCCAGTGAGCTGCACCTAACTATTTAGCCTCAAGAGGGCGGTAGTGGTGCTGGGTGCACCCGGAGGGGGTGAAGAAGCCGAGGGGGGGGGTTGCGAGGCAACGCGCACGCTTATGCTAAGTCAAGCGTTAGCCCTATACGTACTCCACGTGGGTAAACCAGCAGCGTTAGCTCGGGGCTACGTAGCTAGCTTGGATGTATGTGTGTGTGCACTAACATTTACGTCGGTGTGGGTTCCCATCGGTGGGAGCACACCCACCTAAGGAGGTCCAAAATCGGAGTGGGGCCCAAAATGGTGGGCCCCACTCCGATTTCAATTAAAATAAGCTCAGCAGCTTCCCCTGATGCTACCATCGCTTTTTTCATCTCTAAAAAGTGGCCCATAAAGGTAGCAAAAAGTGGGTAAGTGTGTGAAGGTGTGTATCCTCGAGCTTTTTTTTTTTTTTTTTTTACCGGAAGTCAGGATACACTTCCCGCAAAATCGAATACACACCGCGGGAATCTGAAACCTTTGGCCAATGAATTTACTGCACTGTACAATCTGCCGCGAATGTAAGGAAAACTCCGGAAATAGCACACGAAGAAGAAGAAGAAGACTTCAAGGATAGAAGATTGAAGACAGAAGAAGATGGAGTGTTTGGAAATCTGAATATTTTTACAAATACCGACCTCTGCATGTAACAGGTAAGCTAGGCATGGTTTTCATAATGAGTTTATTTTGGCGTTACAGTATATTGTGATGTTTGCTACCTCTTTTGGCTGCAATTTAGCTAACGTTAGCGACATAATATTACTATTAGCAGTTGGCTTAACCTAATAACATGTCACCACGGACATGACAGCGGGGCAGAGACGGGGTGCAGTGAAGTCGTATCGTTAAAAGTGTAGTTGGTTGTGAATTGTGAGCAAGACAGGGCTGGATTCGCTGGTGGAGGTTAGCCAGAAGCTAACGCAGGCCTGAAGCTAACGTTACGGTGCCGTTTTGGAGTCACTCATCCTACACGCAGCTGGTTTGTTAGAGCAGGACAGGTGAGAGAAAATAATAGAAAAGACCGCAAATTTACTTTGCAATTACAGCAATATATAGCATTGGTTTCACACACTCAACGCTCAAACGTCCTAAGACGCTTAATAATGGACCAAACCCAGATCACACAGGTAAAAGTACATTCAAACACATTCATCTATGCTGACATGTATGTGGTGGTGTTCTATTACTAAAGTGGACCAATGCTTATGTGGCTTTATATTGGGTGTTAAAGGCCAGGTAATGTCACACACACCGGCATGTTTCCAGTCATGTTCTTATGGGGTCCTTCCATCTTCCCAATACATTTTGTTCCTTTACACACTCATGTCTCTAGTCTGACCCATGTGGGGCCCTTCCGTCCAGTTCTTACTTTAATTGTTTTTAATGCACTATAGCAACACCTGACATGACCTCAACTATGATTTTAACATTCACAATTGTATACTGTATCTGAGCTGTTAGATGTTTTAAAGCAATATTTTGATTTGATCCACTGCAAACTCCTGGAATAGACGTGAGCTGCTTTTTAGTGCATGCTCTCAGTTGAAGTTCAGTTCTGTTTCACCATTAGGTGACCTTATTAGCCCGTGAATGTCTCTTCATACAGTTCTGAGTCTCTTCTTGTCTGTCTAGATTTCAGGTGAAAGGCCTTCAGACTCCTGCTGCAGCAGTAGAGAATGAGACCAGCCCTGTTCCGCTTAATAATGGACCAAACCCAGATCAGACCTGCACACAGGTAAAAGTACATTCAAACACATTCATCTATGCTGACATGTATGTGGTGGTGTTCTATTACTAAAGTGGACCAATGCTTATGTGGCTTTATATTGGGTGTTAAAGGCCAGGTAATGTCACACACACCGGCATGTTTCCAGTCATGTTCTTATGGGGTCCTTCCATCTTCCCAATACATTTTGTTCCTTTACACACTTGTGTTTCTCTAGTCTGACCCATGTGGGGGCCCTTCCGTCCAGTTCTTACTGTAATTGTTTTTAATGCACTATGGCAACACCTGACATGACCTCAACTGTGATTTTAACATTCGTAATTGTATACTGTATCTGAGCTGTTAGATGTTTTAAAGCATCTTTTTGATTTGAATTGATGCACTGAAAACCCCTGTAATGGTCAATTGGACCAAGGACCAATGTTCATGGGGCTTTAAAGTAGTCAGGTGACCTTATTTGGTTGTAAAGGCCAGGTAATGTAACACACACAGGCATCTTTCCGGTCCCATTCTTGTGGGGCACCTTTTAATGCATTAAGGTAACATCTGGGGAGAAAAGAAGAAAATCTGCATACTGGGCTGAAGTTCACAGTTACCTTTTTTATTCACTAAAAAACAAACGTTTCGATCCAAATGGTCTTCCTCAGGCAACTATATGATAGTATTGTAATACTATAGTATAGCTGTACTCTGATTTTAACATTTATAATTGTACACTGTCTAAAAGGGCTGATGTTCACATTTCTGGATTTAGATTTTTAGTAAGACCATGCCATGTTTCTTTGGCCAACCTTTCTAATACCATACTTAATGAATTTTTGTTTATTTTTAGGTATTTACTGTCCAAGGATTTTCACTGGTTGATTATCCAGATAGTGATGAAACTGATGAGGATGGTATGGAAAACGAACCTCCCACCCCACACCTGGATGTTATTATAGGGCAGAATGATATTGGCCCAGATGTTTCAGATCATTTGTACGATTCAGATGAAACCTGTGTGAAAGAAACTTGTGATGAGGCTTCTCCAAGCAACCATTCCAACAATCAATCATATGATGAACCACTGAGACGCACAAAAAGCATTCTGGTAAGCCCCAAAACACATTTTAACAATATAATTAACTTGTTTATGTGATAAATTTTGTGCCACTAGTAAGCGAATTTAAATAATTTTTATATTTGAATGGGAATCATTCACTTTGAACCTGAATCGATTTGTTTTGAACAATCGCTTTTAAAATCTGAATCTAAATGGACTCATTTGAAATTGAATCTTTTGGATTGGCATAAACACCTGCAGGAGTGATGTCCAGTGATCAGCGATCAGGTGTGTGCTTAAAAAAACAAAAAAGATACAAGCGTGCCCAGTGGTGTAGGCTACTGGTCAGCCAGCATACCGGAAAAAACAACCCGGTAGGCCAACCCTATCACTCCCCGCGGCCGCGGTCTCGTTGCCAAAATCCGGTCGAGTCCTCCTCCTCGCCTGGTGCATTAATTGTGCATTAAAAGTGTGTTGAAGCAGGGAAATATCTCAGACCTGCAGAATTGTGGCCCTTGAGGACTGGAGTTGCCCATCCCTGGGCTAACATGACAACTAATATTTTCACGTCACTAGTCACTTGAAAAGAATTTAGGACGATAGGAGACGGGATGAAATAAACTGTCTCTCTTTAAGAGACACAAATCCCATATACTGACTTCTTGTTAAGTGCCTTGAGACGACATCTGTTGTGAATTGGCGCTATATAAATAAACTGAATTGAAAATTTAATTGAATATACTAAATTATTTTATAAAATAACACAACCACTGTACTGACGGCTATTACATATTTCATGTAGTGAATACTACAATAAAGTTATTTCTTTGTCTAGATGTCAGTATGCCAAGAGAAGAGGGTCAGAAGATGAGGTCAGCATGTCATCTCTGCAAGAATGTCCCTCCACATCACAAGTCCAAAACCGGAGTGTGTCTGCAAAAAAGAGAGGTAAGCTTTGGGGCTTGCACTCTCTTTTGGGCCAGAGTTGCTCATTTATTTTTAAGGGCTTTTACTTTGCTTCCTTGACTCAACACTTGAAATATGTCTGTCCCTTCTTACTGTCCGGTGCCACAAGCCTGACAGTGGCTTGAAAGAAGCTGTTGCAGGAACAGACCTTGTGAGCCTGCATTGTCGCAGGTTGTAGGGTTGGGGAAAGACTGGCATTATCACCTTTATATCAATAAGAAGTCTGTTGTATTTAAAAAAAAAAATCTTTAACACTTTATGGAGTTACTCAGGAAAAATGCTTGCATTTCCTCCAACAACGGAGGTGTACAGTGACCAGTTGAAAAACTCTAACAACCTATAATCACCTTAAATACCTCCTAACTGCTAGTGTTCCTTCATCCAAGTCTCATTAAGCCTCCACATGCAGCTGACTTTATTAAATGAACTTTTTTAAAAGTGCCTTATAAATAGAAAATATTATCATTATTATTGTTTTTTATTATTATTTTGTTTTGTGAAATGCAAGAAAGAATAAAATTGCTTTAAGTGAGAGAGTGTGTTTGTACTCGAGTTGTTTTTTTTCAGTTTAATTATAATGTAATGCCGTCCCAGAAGTACAATGAGCCACTGCAAACCACTTAGTTTAATAAATACAACACACAAAGAAAAAAGAATGCAATCGAAACAGTTAACTATAAATAAAGTTAAAAAGCAAAACTAAACTGAATGCGTCTGAGCAGGCACTCCTCGGTTGCTTTCTGCCTTTTGTTCACCCGTTGCAGCTCTTCCTTCAGCCAGTTGTCGGTCGTTCTCATGGTGGTTTTGGCAAAAGAGGGAGCACGGGGCTTGGAGAAGCTGGCAGCACAGGGGGGCTGGGTTTTTTTCCACCGCTTCATGCACTCTTTCAGCAACGAGACCCAAACATCCGGAGACTAGTGATGACTCTAGCCAATCACAAGAGAGTACATCCACGTAGCTGCGTTTGTGTAGCTGGGCAGCACGTCAGGTCCGCAGAGGTGCCCATCAAGCTGCATAATTAAGGATTAATTTGCAGTGTTTTTGTTTTTTCCAAACCAGTGTATAATATGAATAATAATCTCAGTCATGTTATTATGAAGAGTTGTTTATTCCAACAAATAAGAACTTTATTTACATTGTTAACACTGCAATGTCTGCAGTGTTCTCTCGCTCTCCACTGAAATCTGTGTGCTCAGTGTGAAGTCCACCTTTACTTATAGTGGTAATCTCAGAAACGGTTCCTGTCCTCTGAAAAACAGAGGCGGACATCACACTTGCTGCATTGGGTATTGGTGTACCCTTTACTGCAATGTCTGCAGTGCCCTCTCTTTGTCTTCAGGGGGAAATGTCCAGTTTGGTCCATGCGCACATCCATGGGCGGTGGTTTGCGTGACTTTTTAGAAGAGGGAGCCTTTGGAGTTCCATCAACCATGTGTGGTCTTTTTCCACTATTCAGAGGGCTCCTGTCTCTGGGCTCTTGTTGATTGAAGATGGTCGTCCTCTCTTTCGCGTTTTCAGTGTTGTGTCCACCAGATTAGAATATAAAGAACAAATGTATCAATTTATGTACATCTCAAATACCAGTCTGATTTATCACAAACAAGGTAAATAGCACAAATGGATCATTACCGTAATGAGAGGGGAAGCCAGCTGTGCTTGGAACTTTCTCATGTTCAGTATCTCCTCCTTTGGCATCCTGAGAGCATAGGCTGTGCTGCTTGTAGAGGAGCCGGCGTTGACCACAGCAAGGGTGATTGTGTGCCAGAACATGTACATGTACCACCCCGGATTTCAGTGCATACTTGTGTTTTGCTGTAATCGAGTCCAACAAATCCACCCCTCCCATGTATTTATTGTAGATGTCCACAATGGAAGCCTTTCTAACATCAATGTAGGTTTTGGCGGCTTTGTCCCAGTGTTGAATCTCCTGAACAGGTTCTGGTCCAGCGAAGGATGACACACAGATGTTGTTTCTCCTCCACTCTGTGGTCAAAGCTTCCTCTGCCCTTCTTCTTCAAGCTCTTCACATGTAAAGATTACAGTTGGGTAGATGCACTTGCCTGGCTGTTCCCACATAATGGATTCTTTTCTCAAGGAGCTTCACTACCAGTGGAACGGAGGTGAAGTAGTTGTCTGCCTAGATCTTGTTGTGTTGACCCTTTGGAAATGTGGAGGCAAGCTTCATTACAACATCACCTGACAATCCAAGTTCAGATATGACTCGTACTTCATTGTTGCTCCCTTTGGTAAACATCAAAGTCAAGCATCATGCAAGAGATTCCAGCTTTCACCCATACTTTAAAGCCCCATGAGCGTAGATTACCTTGCATATACTTCTTGATGCTGCTGAACTTCCCGTTGAAGGGTATCATCATCTTGTCCATGGAATGCGCTCTTCGGTACCTCTGCCGGCCAGTATTTCTCTGAGTGAATTAAGCCGCGGTCTGAGTTTCCAGAGTTTGTCCCTCTTTTCAGTCTCTTGGCACGGTTAAATTGTTTACAAAATGTAATGTTCCATCCTCAGGTACATGCCCAATGCTGCCTGTATTTCTTTTGTATTAGTGTTGACTGATCTTTCGTCATTTTGAATGCTGTACTCATTCGTATTTGTTGCCAGAGCTTGAACCAAAGCAAAACGTATTTTGTTTTGCCAGAGCTTGGTGTGTGGAGGGAGGTGACATCATCTGTGAGAGCTTGACCAGAAAATCAGTGATGTCTGTCATGTGGCATGATGTATTTCTTTGATTGCCCAGGCTCAATATTCACATTAGCTGGACAATCGGTAGGTTCTTGGTTTTCTTTGTCCACAGAGACATCAATATCTGATTCTTCATCACTTGCATCAGTGTCGTCAAAATCTATGTCCACATCACCTTCTCCTTTTTGGATGATGGCAATTACATTGTGCACATTGTACCGAGGATTTCTCCTTGCTGGTGGCATTCTGAAATGAAAAAGATAAAATTGAAACAAATGTACAGTGCCTTGCGAAAGTATTCGGCCCCCTTGAACTTTTCGACCTTTTGCCACATTTCAGGCCTCAAACATAAAGATATAAAACTGTAATTTTTTGTGAAGAATCAACAACAAGTGGGACACAATCATGAAGTGGAACAAAATTTATTGGATATTTCAAACCTTTTAAACAAAAAAATAAAAACTGAAATATTGTCGGTAAAATTATTCAGCCCCCTTTAAGTTAATACTTTGCAGCACCCTTTTGCGCGATTACAGCTGTAAGCTGCGGGGTATGTCTCTATCAGTTTTGCACATCGAGAGACTGACATTTTTGGCCCATTCCTCCTTGCAAAACAGCTCCGAGCTCAGTGAGGTTGGATGGAGACGTTTGTGAACAGCAGTTTTCAGTTCTTTCCACAGATTCTCGATTGGATTCAGGTCTGGACTTTGACTTGGCCAATCTAACACCTGGATATGTTTATTTGTGAACCATTCCATTGTAGATTTTGCTTTATGTTTTGGATCATTGTCTTGTTGGAAGACAAATCTGCGTCCCAGTCTCAGGTTTTTGCAGACTCCATCAGGTTTTCTTCCAGAATGGTCCTGTATTTGGCTCCATCCATCTTCCCATCAATTTTAACCATCTTCCCTGTCCCTGCTGAAGAAAAGCAGGCCCAAACCATGATGCTGCCACCACCATGTTTGACAGTGGGGATGGTGTGTTCAGGGTGATGAGCTGTGTTGTTTCTTTACGCCAAACATAACGTTTTGCATTGTTGCCAAAAGTTCGATTTTGGTTTCATCTGACCACAGCAACTTCTTCCACATGTTTGGTGTGTCTCCCAGGTGGCTTTTGGCAAACTTTAAACACCACTTTTTATGGGTATCTTTAAGAAATGGCTTTCTTCTTGCCTCTCTTCCATAAAGGCCAGATTTGTGCAGTATATGACTGATTGTTGTCCTATGGACAGAGTCTCCCACCTCAGCTGTAGATTCCTGCAGTTCATCCAGAGTGATCATGGGCCTCTTGGCTGCATCTCTGATCAGTCTTCTCATTGTATGAGCTGAAAGTTTAGAGGGACGGCCCGGGTCTTCGTAGATTTGTAGTGGTCTGATACTCCTTCCATTTCAATATTATCGCTTGCACAGTGCTCCTTGGGATGGTTTTAAAGCTTGGGAAATCTTTTTGTATCCAAACCGGCTTTAAACTTCTCCACAACAGTATCTCGGACCTGCCTGGTGTGTTCCTTGTTCTTCATGATGCTCTCTGCGCTTTACCGGGACCTCTGAGACTATCACAGAGCAGGTGCATTTATAAGGGAGACTTGATTACACACAGCTGGATTCTATTTATCATCATTAGTCATTTAGGTCAACATTGGATCATTCAGAGATCCTCACTGAACTTCTGGAGAGAGTTTGCTGCACTGAAAGTAAAGGGGCTGAATAATTTTGCACGCCCACTTTTTCAGTTTTTTATTTGTTAAAAAAGTTTGAAATAGCCAATGAATTTCGTTCCACTTCATAATTGGGACCCACTTGTTGTTGATTCTTCACAAAAAATTACAGTTTTATATCTTTATGTTTGAGGCCTGAAATGTGGCAAAAGGTCGAAACGTTCAAGGGGGCCGAATACTTTCGCAAGGCACTGTACATTGTATATACAAATAGCACACATGCCTCATTATGACGTGTTCACACTTTGGACTGAAACAGCCTATTCACACATCTCACCGGTCACACTCTACCTAATGGCTCACCTTTATTAGACTGTGATTGTAATCCTTACAGGAATGCATTCAGCATCCAGTTTACAACAAAATCTAACAGTGATGAACATTTACACATATGCCAAAACAAAGCACCAGGAGCATCCCGCACAACTTGAAGGATTGGCCAGGTGTGGCCAGGTGTCTCTTGCAAAAGAGATCTTGAATCTCAATGGGACAGACCTGGTTAAATAAAGGTTATAGGCCTAATGATAATAAGCACTTTGACTATAAATTGATAAGAACATTTTGTTTATCAGTAGACTAAGGCAGATTTGCACAAACAGAATTTCTTTGTTAGAAAGGCTTGCAGAATGTGATAGCAAATTATGTTTAGATATGGCAATATATCTTTCAACTTAAGTCTCTAATACAGTATAGAATATGTAATCCGATATAAAGCCAAAGGGTATAATGTTTAAATCATGTATAATTTGTTGTGAACATTTTCATTGAAGTTCCCTCAAGATGTTCCTCTTAAATACAGGGCAATTATGACTGCCACTCTCATCCAACATTGTAATATTGCAACATTTATAAAACAAGCTCTAAACAAAATGTAGGGCATATTTTCAACATTTACTGTATATGTCCTTGTTCTAGACACTGTAATAAACACAGAAAAACATATTCCGAACATTTTACTTACTTGGAGATGAATCCAGTCCAGTAAATCAAAGGGATGTTTCTTGATCAGAAAGTTGTAGGATGTGTCACTTCTTGACTTAAGGGTGGGCTTTGTATACAAATCCTGGATCCAATTACATGGTGGGAGTAAAATGTAGGACCCCCATATCATATTGATGTGGTTGTATAAACAAACAAACAATAAAAAAGACAAAATGGGTTTTGGGGAATAACCACAATTGTTGTAATTCTGAAACAGTGGGTCTTACAGGGTTAATTAAGATTAAAATGTCTTTATAAAAGAAATCCTACAATGTTTTTTGTTTTTGCCTACATAGGAAAACAAACGTCCGTCAAAAGAAGCTGGACCCCAGACGAGTGTGCTGCAGTCAACACACATTTGAGGAGATTTATTGTAATGAATCAAGTTCCTGGTAAAGAAGAGTGTCAGCGCTGTATTACTGCAGAACCTCAAGCTCTCAGAAACAGAGACTGGAAAGCAGTTAAGTTTTATGTTAAAAATCGCATTACAGCCCTGAGAAGAAAAGAGTTAAAGCAACTAATGGAACTGAGGTAAAACCAAAACATTAGAGGTAGGATCTTAATATGTTTTTTCTTTGGTTGTGTTCTGTTGTAATCTTTTTTGTTGTTGTTGTTGTTGTTGTAGGGGTTTGCTCAGGTTTTATGGTGGTCCAGTGGCCTACAAATAAACACATTTCACACTTATTTAATTTTATTTTTAATTTGATGGATGTAGAATGGATGTGTGGATTTTGGATGGATATTGAATAGATGTTTGATAGATGGATGGATGTAGGATAGATAATGGATGTTTGATGGATGTAGGGTAAATGATGGCTGGATGGATGTTGGGTGGATGTAAGGGTAGATGATGGATGTTGGATGGATGTAGGGTAAATGTTGGCTGGATGGATGTAGGGTAGATGTTGGGTGGATGTAGGGTAAATGTTGGCTGAACGGATGTTGGATGGATGTAGGGTAGATGATGGATGTTGGATGGATGTAGGGTAGATGATGGATGTTGGATGGATGTAGGGTAGATGATGGCTGGATGGATGTTGGATGGATGTAGGGTAGATGTTGGATGGATGGATGGATGTAGGGTGGATGTTGGGTGGATGGATGTTGGATGGATGTAGGGTAGATGATGGCTGAATGGATGAATGTTGACCAGATGTTGGATATATGGATGGATGTTGAATAGATGTTGGATATATGGATGGATGTTGAATAGATGTTGGATAGATGGATGGATGTTGAATAGATGTTGGATAGATGGATGGATGTTGAATAGATGTTGGATAGATGGATGGATGTTGAATAGATGTTGGATAGATGGATGGATGGATGGATGGATGTTGAATAGATGTTGGATAGATGGATGGATGGATGGATGTTGAATAGATGTTGGATAGATGGATGGATGTTGAATAGATGTTGGATAGATGGATGGATGGATGGATGGATGGATGGATGTTGAATAGATGTTGGATAGATGGATAGATGGATGGATGTTGAATAGATGTTGGATAGATGGATGGATGGATGGATGGATGTTGACCAGATGTTGGATAGATGGATGGATGGATGGATGGATGTTGACCAGATGTTGGATAGATGGATGGATGGATGGATGTTGACCAGATGTTGGATATATGGATGGATGTTGAATAGATGTTGGATATATGGATGGATGTTGGATGTGTGGATGTTGGATGGATATTGATATATTCTTATTTATTTTAATAATTTTTTTTTATTTATTTTAGGGCCTGAACACTGAAATATTTAACATATGCCCCACACACTTTCAAATGATTTTTTTCATTTCTTTAAATATCTTTGTATCATGATTTCAAAATTTGAGGCTTCACTGGAAAGAACATTTGTGTTAACATGACATTATGGATGCAGTCCAATGAAACATAATTTCAAAGCCTATATAAGAGAAACTGTTGGGTTTACATAAAAGTTCAGGCTGATGTTCAAACATTGAGTGCAGATTGTACAGACCTCTAGGCAATAAATTAATAATTTGTTTTAATCATTTCATAGGTTTATTGACTGACAACTGTGTGGCATAAACTGTGTCATTACAAATGTAATATAATATAAAATCGGTCATTTCAGTTTTGTCATAAAACTGTCTTTGAAGCCGTATGTCTTGTAATCTGTAAAGGCAGATGGAAAGTTTCACATATGTACATAATTACTCATTACAAAAATAACTATTTTAGTCCAAAATAAGGAAACTGGGAGTAATAATAAAGGCTGGTGTCAGCAGCTGCAGATAGTGACCTTGGGCCCCATTAACATATAAAAACTTGGTATGTATGTGTGTATGTGGGCGGACCCCACAAGTCTGCAATCCTAGAAATGGTCCCCACAAGGGGCCAAATACCTTTTTCGACAAAACTTTAGAAATTTGTGAAATTGAAGTGATATTAATGATTGAGATTTTTTTTTAGATCTAAGGTTGTTTTTTACAGCAGTGTAGGACCAATGGAAAGGGTGGATCCCACAACGCATAAAAAAACTGGTGGGCCCCATAAGAGGGTCTGCGCAAGAATGTGTGTGTGTGTGTGTGTGTGTGTGTGTGTGTGTGAAAGAGAGAGAGAGAGAGAGAAAAGGAGGGAAAACACGATTTATGGAAACAAACACTTAAAACCATGATCTCTGGGGTAACGGGACTAACCGCTCTCTTCGTTTTACTCGAGATTCTCACTTAACGTGGCGTTATAGCAGAATCTGAGGTTTATTTAACGGTAAAGAGCGTTATTCCCCGGCACACTCTACGAGCGTGCAGCTGACTCAGCTTGTACAGTAATTTCTCCTCGGCGGGAGTATCAGCTACAGTTCAACACAACTTTCAACAATATCTGGATCAGTGATATTCTTCACAACAGCACATAGGACGCAGCGGTCCGATCACACATTAATGGTAAACAAAATAGCAATACCTTTTACACATTAATAAACACCCTAGTTCTTAAATCTGCCCAGAACTATAAAAGCCTCTTACTGTTTGGTGCACAGTCCGTTGCTTATCCGGCGGATTTTCCGGTGAACAGAACTGGGTTAACCTCTCGCCAGAGATTAACGGCCCGTACCGTCCAAGGCAGTGGAGCGGAAACACGGCCGAGTCGACTTGCAAGAAAAACGCGTTGTCTCTTCTTCCTTGAGACGGGGCTGATTTACCCCTCTGTAGATTTGGTGTAATACGGGCTTCGTATTCACCAGGACCCTGTTGTATCACGAACGATACAAACGTCTCACTCGACCAGCGAATGATACAACGTTGATTCTCGAACAGCGCTGAACGATGCGTCTCCTTGCGGCAAATGGATTACCTCGAAGAACCCCGGGCTGTGACCTCTGGCTACTTTTATCTCCCCTCCGCCGCCTGCTGACGGTGAGTGGTGCGTTCAAGGAGCCGCGGCCAATCAGAAATCCCGAACTCAACGAAGGTGTGAGAATTCGTCGTTGCAGTTCTCAAGCCCTCCACCAGTCTGCCATTTTCCTCATGTCTTTGGAGGGACAATCTCCATTTTGGAGGCTCCTTTGTTAGAAGTTAGGGGTCACAGGCTGGTGACTTCCCTACAGGCCGCTCTTTGGCCTCAGGGGAAGCTTCAGGCCTCACAGAATAGTCTTGATCATAACTGTTAGGTTCCAACACTAGCCGCGATATTTTCCCACATAGCTAGCTAGCTGCTCCTCCTAACAAGACCCCTCACATTCATAAAAATGCCTTAAATTCAAATTGGACGGTTAGTTTTTGTTAGCTTTGTAAGACCTTGGGGTAGCTGTGCTATAAGTGCCGTGACGAAATTCAAACTGTAAATATATTATAATTATGCCAGCAGCCGGCCGCAGAGTCCTGGTAGTGCAGTTATCCACAAAGGGTGACTTTGCCCTGGGTATGGAGCCCAGCAGGCTGCCGCTTTCTGGTCAGACTGTGTGGAGCTCCTAAAGTCCGACACGTCTTACCAAATTTGCAATTAGCCATCAATTTTCGTAAAACGGCCCATATTTGAGCTTTATATAGTTGATTTCTCGCATAAAAAAGTCTCAGAAGTGAATGTGGTAACGAAACATTGCAGTGTCTGGAATATGAGATGCTGTTGCATCTCTAATGTGTGTGTATGGGGATTCGCTCAACCAATCAGCGTGCAGCTCATCTAAATATTCATGAGCATACCATATTTGGAAGAAAAGCTCTTGTTACAAATAGGGCCAAAACACAGGGATGCATAAGGGCCAATAAAATATCAACCAGGCCATTTTCAGCCCAACCAATGTTACATACCCCATTAGGAGACTTTAAGAAACAGTGTGAAATACCCTATATAATCATTCTATCACCCCTTTAAAAGACTAGATAGCTTCCCCCTACTGTATGCTAAAGACAACACAAAGCTGTGAGAGCTCAGTGATCTTCTCATGGAGCTGCTGGCAGCAAGAAACTATGGCTATCTCCCTGGCCTGGCCTACCTTGACACACCTCATAGGGTAAAGCCCATAGTGGAGAAGTTACCTCCAGGTCTGCAGGACCATACTGGCTCCATACTGGCTCGCAATACAAAGAACAGCATTTCCACCTTTTTCATTCTACGTTGACTTTGTGTATGGCCAATTGAAGGCTCAAAACGACCCGAGCTTCATCTTCTCAAGCAGCAGTCAGCCATACAACAAAGGTGAGAGAACTCCATCAAAGCATAATGGATTTAACACTGCTATATCCGTGCAGAAAACAGATCTGTCTGCCACTGTCGACCAGACATGTATAAAGTACTAGAGACCTAGACTTGAGTAAAAGTACAAGTGCTCTATCAAAAACGTGACTTGAGTAGAAGTTGAAGAGCTCTTTAAACACCATACTTAAGTGGAAGTACTTAAGTATTCAAAACATTTTGTACTTAAGTATTGCAAGTAGTTTATTTTAAAATGTACTACTCAAGTACTGAAAGTAAAAGTACAAGTATTGTGTTATGTAGTTATTAAAGAAAGCAGTCAAAAGTTTGAATATCATATTGTTTATATTATGTCAAATGTTTAGCTTAAAGGACACTCACAATTCCTTTGGCTGTAGCAGCAGTACAAGGACTGTGTACAACACCAAAAAGGCTCAGGATGCTGCAAATGTTGGTATAATATGAAAATGGCTGGTGGATTTAAGACAAAAAATAATAATTTATTGAATGAATCAAATTTGAACATATGCCACTGGCTTGTTTATCTTTACATTGATAGTTAATTTCCTAACCAGGCCTGGCTGGGACACACATTCATATGGTTTAATAAAGTACTTATTGGACTTTGACGTATCATTACACTTACAATAACGAGCGTAACTGCACCTTGGCAGTAGCCCAGAAGGTGAACTGGCACCTCTCCAGCTACCAGTCCACCACCATACTTTGGTCCGATGGGGACTTAAACCAGCAACCCTCCGGTTCCCAACCCAACTCACTACAGACTGAGCTACTGCCACCCCCCAGATGAACTGGACCACAAGCCAGACGCTCTTAAATTTTACTGCAACAGCAAGGTGGTCCTCAGATCCATCTCTAATGACTCAAAGCACTACTTTGTGTACGTACACAATTGTGTGCATTGCATATACGCCAGACAACATCCCCTGAGCAGTGGCATTACCTCCTTTCAGAACAGAACCCAGCTGACTTTGCCACCAGATCTGTAGCTGCATCACAGCTCATGGACACAATGTGTTTCAAGGGACCTGACTTCCCTCTATAAGCCTCCAACGCTAGAAATGCGTGAGCACTTTGAACTGATAAACCCTGAAATCAAACCATAAGTGACTGTTCTAGCTACCACACTGAAGCCAAGCAACTTACCTCTGAACGATATCAGTGTTTTTCCACATGGAACTCCTTGCTGAGAGCAGTTTCCTTTTTGTTACATCAGGTACGTCTCACAAGTCAGGCTCCACCACAGACACATCACAGGATATGTGTAAAGGGTGGCATCAGTGTAAATGTAAATGGACTGTTTTTATATAGCGCTTTTCTAGTCTTAACGACTACTCAAAGCGCTTTTACTAGTACAGGAACCATTCACACACATGGCTGCAGGACCGGACTGCTGCTTACCTGTGATGGATTACCTCCACCCCAACACTCCCCTACCCCATGGCTTGTCTTGTGTGCTTGTACTGGTTATGTGCTTATGTTGCTGAGGTGTTTTTTTCCTGTTCCCACACTGTACTCCTATTCAGGGGCATAGTCTGAGAGTTGGCTTTTTCTCCTCACCTCTCCTCATGTTATGCTGTATTTTTTCCTGTCTTCCTGTCCTGTCTACCCCATGGTCATATTGTATGTTTGTGTATGTATGGTCAGGTTGATGTAAAAACAATTTCCCCCTGGGATTATTAAAGTATTTCTGATTTCTGATTTTCTGATTTCTGAATATACGGCTCTACAGAGTACGAGAGAAGTCTCAAAGTCAAGTCCAATCCTGACCCTTGACCCCTTCATCAATGATGGCCTGGTGAGGGTCGGAGGGGGGCTCAGACATTCTTCCCTTGAATCAGAGATGAAATACCCAATCATCCTGCCAACAAATAGCCATGTCACCATGTTGCTTGTGCAATACTATCACACAGAAGTGAAACACCAGGGGCAGCAGTTCACAGAGGGAGCCATCAAAGTGGCTTGTGGATTGTTCCTGGAAAAAGGCTGGTCAGTGCTATCCTTTATCACTGTGTGATATGTCGTAAGCTCAGAGGGAAACTTTCAGTGCAGAAGATGGCAGACCTTCCTCCAGAGCGGCTTGACACATCTCCACCATTCTCTTACGTGGGGCTGGACGTATGCCACTGGACAGTGGTGACCCGACGTACTCGAGGAGGTGCAGCGCAAAGCAAAAGGTGGGCCATTCTGTTCACATGTATGGGTACCTATATGGGGAGTACACATCGAAGTTATAGAGTCCATGGATGCCACCAGCTGTATCAATGCTTTGCGGAGATTCTTTGCAGTCAGAGGCCCAGCAAAGCAGCTCAGTTCAGACATGGGGACCAACTTCGTTGCTGGAAAGCAGACCAGCATCCTGAACTATCTCCATACCAACGGCTGCACATGGGAGTTTAATCCCCCACACGCATCCCACATGGGAGGAGTGTGGGAGAGGATGATTGGGGTGACACGCAGAATATTTGATTCTATGCTTTTGCAAAACAAACATACTCACCTGACACATGAGGTTTTGTGTACTCTGATGGCAGAGATAACCGCAATAATTAATGCAAGACCGCTGGTCCCTCTCTCATCAGATCCCTCCTCTCCAGTTCTGCTGTCCCCTTCCATGCTCCTGACACAAAAGCCAGGCTTACATGCTCCACCAGGTGACTTCACCGGAAACGATCTCCTGAAAGGTCAGTGGAGAATTCTGGTGTCATTGGAGAAAACGAATAACTGAGCACTCTCCATCCAAGATGCAAGTGGCACAGGACACACCACAACCTGCAACCTGGAGATGTTGTGCTGTTAAAACAAAGTCAAGCACCAAGGAATGAGTGGCCGATGGCTTTGGTCACGTCAACCTTCCCGAGCAGTGATGGAAAAGTCCGCAAAGTTGAAGTGAAGACATCATCCCAGGGCACCTCCCGGACTTACCTGCGCCCCATCTCTGACGTCATCCTTCTCCTAAAAAGTGACAAAAAAGAAATGAACTGGAAAAAAGAAAGGTTGAATTTAGTGGCAGGTAGAGTTAATTTGATGTGTTAAACTTAATTCTATTATAAAATATATTCAGGGATAGCTTGCAGGAAACCTTTATTTTGAAATACATGGCACATAACATGTTTACATTTCCGTAACTAGTAATAGTGGTAGAAAAAGAAGAAGTAGGCTAGAGGAAACATGATGAGTCTCCGAGTTGGACTATTGATTTTCCCCACGCCCACGACAGCATTGGCTGTAAGTTTATGTGGGAAACCAGCTGATTTGTGCATGTGGTCATGTGACCTGTTGCCAATCAGGAAGTGATAAAAAGCTCACCAGGTTCAGTCATTAGTCCCTTACCTCTCACTGAGTGCACAGCGTTTGTGTGGATTCTCCTGATTCTCCAGGTACGAAAATGTTTGGCTGCAGTAATTTGGGGAGCAAGTACAGCTTAAGGTTGATTTCTGGTTTTGGTCCCACTAGTATGATAGCCAGGCACAAGTTCCCGTCCTTCACAGAGTGAACTGGGGAAAATTGACGGTAATGCCCATCCGCTGTTTTAGCCATATGTGGTAGCAATTAATGTTTCAGCTAAATGTAATCCTTTTGTGTTGCTTATGCCACTGCAAGCCATGTGCTACTTTTATAGAATGTTTTTCATCTTGTAGTTTCTTTAAAGTTAAGTTTCTTTGTATGTTTCAGTTTACCACTGACAAATGAACTGCTGTGGCTGTAGAGCTCCGGGAAATACTCCTCCTCCCGCATTAACTGTGCTATAGGAGTTTGTGTCCTTGCAAAGTAGGCTTATATTTTACTCCTTTTTATTAATGTGCTAATAAATTATTTGCAAGACCCTTTGTAACTTTGAGACTGGCCACTAATGTGTTTGTTTTCTCAAAGGGTGACTAGTCCAGTCACTGTTTTCTACGGTTATTTTACCGTTTTTCTTTTGGTTATTTGCCTTGGTTGATTATTTTCTTGTGATTTCATTTACAAGTGGTCTTTAGATATATATATTTTTTTTTATGGAAGTTTTGACATAGGTTTCTCTTCTCAATTTATGTATATTCACAGCTTGATCCTGTACAAGGCTGGGTCCGTGTCAACACACTGCCTCCTCGTGGTGAGACTGCACTGGGTGACTCTGTGTTGCGGTGTGTATGTAGCCTCGACACTGTAGATTTTGTTGTGACTTGCATGATATTTTGTAGTGACTTACATGGTATTTTGTAGTGACTTGCATGATATTTTGTAGTGAATCGTGTAGAAATAAGTGTGTAGTGCATGTCCTCGTCAGTGCTGGGCCTTCTGTCTCCGCTTTGTCTCCCACAGTTGTTTCCCGGAGTGGTGTGCGTGTGCTGACCTGACCTTCCTACTTTGAGGAGAGTAAGACCACATGTATCTGCCATCTAATTTATTATTTTATTAATCTGCCCTGGCTATTTTAATTGGAATTCTTTTAAACTTTTTGTAATAAAACCAAACTTATTTTTGTAAAAAATTTGCCTCCCGTTAATTGTTCGTGTTAGGGGAGAACTAGAGTTGGTCACACAACATACTAATTAACATAGTAAGGGTTCAAAGGGTTCCTCCGAACCCTCAATAGGAGGTGGTGTTGTCAGGTCTGAAAGGTTTTATGTTGCTCCGGCACTACATTTCGTACTTTCGGTCATTACTTAACCTGCATTCTTTATGTAGCTGTAGAGTCAGTGAACCTTGTTGATCCATTCGTCATTAAATTGTTATCTGTCACGTTTGTATGCTAGTAATGCTATGTTGATGTTAATGCTAGTGCAATGTGTGTGAATTTACGTTGCATGCTAGTAATGCTATTCTGATGTTAATTTCATTTCAATTTTCAATTCAATTTTATTTATAGTATCAAATCATAACATAAGTTATCTCGAGACACTTTAAAGATAGAGTAGGTCTAGACCACACTCTATAATTTACAAAGCCCCAACAATTCCAGTAATTCCCTCAAGAGCAAGCAGTGCGACAGTGGCGAGGAAAAACTCCCTCTTGGGAAGAAACCTCGGACAGACCCAGGCTCTTGGTAGGCGGTGTCTGACGAGCCGGTTGGGGGTGTGATGAACAGTGGCGGTAGTAGTCATATTAATAATGGAACAGTGACTGGATGTACATGTAGCCTGTAATGTGTGAATGGGCAGTTAGCACATTGTTCATGTGTTGTATATGAATAGTTTAACCCTTGTATGGTGTTTGGGTCTGTAGGACCCGTTTTCAAGGTTTGCTAAAAGAAAAATTATGCTATTTATTATATACTCAAAGTCATTGGCCTTGGCTCATTTTCTGTGAAGAACATAAAATTACTTATTTTCAGTGACTGCACAAGGTACTTGTTTCTATTTTTTTACAATTGAATTTACCTGTTTTCTCACAAAAAACAAATTATCATATGATCATAAATGTGATCTCATAGGGGTAAATGGCAAATATGAACCATACATGATGTATATATCATTGGTAATTGAGCTAAACTAAACATCTGTTAAGTATTTTTACATAAATTGTTATAGCTGTATTGATTTAAAAGACTAATGTGGTGGGTCCACCAGACCCAGGAACATTGGCTGTGTAACAAAATATGAAGACCACACAAGGGTTAAGATAGCCTAGTAGCCTATATCAACTTGCTGTACAAGAGACTAAGTATCTGTCTTTTTCGGTTTAGTTTACACTTTGCCTTAAGTCAATAGGAGCAAGGCGCTCAGCATTCTGGCTCGAGAATTCGAGTTTGGCTTGCTGTTTAACTGTGTCAACGTACTGGAAGTGCATTACACATAGGGAGTACAGTATAGTTGGACTACGATTGTTTACATACCGAACACTCCCAATGCCACCCCCCCCAGGGCGATCCCGATGGCGTGGCCTCTCTCCTCATCTGTGTACACACTCGCAATCATTCCCATCCCTGAAAACACGTGTAAAGATCCTGCACCACTTATCACTTGTTCAAACAGATTTTATACAACGAATCCATTACTGATACAGCAAGTCCTATAAGAGTTATACAATAAATACTTTGTGTGATTGACATGAGTGCTACTGTAGCTAGTTCCATGATGGCTTTCTTAAAATATGCACCTAAATTCTATACAGCATATATAGTAGGGGGTTCCTACTCTATTTCTCATTCAGCTAAGGGGCCTGTAATTGTTGCAATTACATGATAATGTATAATTTGTTTTCAACCAATGTCATGATTGAGAATTTATATAAGTTGCATTTGGTGTTAATATGTGATTTTATTTTTTTTTTATTTGGTAAAAGGAAAGTACTTTTGAAGTCTCCGCACAAGGCCTGTTGGGAGAAGCGCACGGGAGCGAGTCACAGCAAGCTTACAGAAAGCACGGACAATTTAATGCTCTGATGAATGTTTTACAATTGTTAAAACGGATGTCAGCGACCATAAGGAAACCTTAAGACTATTCTCTTGTTTGTAGCATGCTGCCAACTAGGTATGTTGTTTTGTACACTATGTCTGTATTTTACTTTGGTGAATGTTATTCTACATGCTGTGCATGTCATTCTGTGTTCATATTAAGATAGTCTACATCAACGATGTTCCACTTCGGGGATTGCTCCGGTGCCGCCGGAAATTCCGCCGGATGACAGTCTTTTAGACCGGATGTCCGTCACTTTCCTATTCCTTTGTGTTGACGTTCTAAACTCCGGTTGATTTCTGAGGACTATGGTTAACTGCTCCTCAGATCTCTGCAGGGTAAATCCAGACAGCTAGCTAGACTATCTGTTCAATCTGAGTTTTCTGTTGCACGACTAAAACTACTTTTGAACGTTCACATGTTCCACCAAAACAAGTTCCTTCCTATTTTGCAGCGGCACAGTGGATCCGTCCGGCACTTAGCACCGCCCAAGATGATTGTGTTTGGTTTAAAGAAATGCTAATAAACCAGAGCACGTTTTTCTCTCATCTAGGAATGCTGTATGGACTAGCCAGACCTTCCATTGCAGCGCTGTGGAGGAAGGTCTGGCAATGCAAGACTAATATTAAGCTAATGTGTTCTTTATTTTTTATTGTTCTACTGTGTGTTTAGTTTTCACTGTGGATTTGGAGAGATACTTTGAATAAACCAGTAGCAAGAAAGCCACTTGTGTCTGCCTGTTCTTCAAGGGAATTATAGGGTGCAAAAAAACTTTGGCGACCCCTGCCCTACACTCTTTCCATCTGATGACAGGACGGAGGTCTTCACCCAGTCTAGCATCGCAACATTTAGACTACAAACAACCCATAATGCAACACTAATTTAAATAACAGGCTATTTTAATTAATATGAATGTATTCAAATGAGCTGAATAGCTGAACAGATGACGGACTGGATATGAGCATCACAGGGAATTAGAGAGGGGGGGTCTTACCAGCCACAGTGGAGCAGGACGAGCCCACACCCTGCAGGGATCTGGCCACAAACAGCAGAGCGTAGCTCGATGAGAAGGCAAACACTTCACAGCAGCAGGAACAAGAGAAATACAGACAGAAACATCAGGCATGATGCAAGCATTCAGATTTGTGATAATGAAGACACGTTGGATGGAACTTACTGATAGTGGAGAGGAACATGATACAGAAGCCAGCGAATAGGGGAAGCTGGTATCCTATTCTAAAGGGACAAAGAGAAAAAAAGACTACATTTAAGCTTATAATTAGTTTGAGGTGTATACACACACACAGGTTAAAGAAACGGCTGCATTGAAAGGGGAAATTCAATCTTTTCAGCATATTCTAAAGCAGTGAGACCTAAAAAGATTCAGTGTTAGAAGTTATGGAGGACTGCTAATTATTTAAATGGGAAATGCTTCAACCAGTTAAGGTTATATTGCTGTACATATGCATATGAATAACGGTTAAAATCCGCTGTCAGTTTGAATAAGTTATTGAATACATTATTGCAGGTATGGAGGATGTAGATTGTCTCCAACTGTGTATGAAGTGTCAAAACGGAAGGCACAACCAGTACAGATTCATTACCTGAAAGCCAAAATGATTCACATAAACTGCATAAATACTGTAAGTGTCTTTTTAACAGCATAGACACAAAGCATTTGTAGAAATTCTGTATTTGCATGACACCTTCTTGCCAGTTACAATTGTTAGCCTGACATTTTAATAGGAGGACTATGACAACATCTTCTTTCATTAAAATGGTAAAAGCTGCCATGCACACGGAACTGTTGTATCCCCCGTAGATACTGGACATGCTTGACTTGCCTTATATTGTCCTCTGTCAGGAGGGAAGGTGACTAACAACAGGTAATGTTCCTTGCCTCAATTACAGCATATCTGAGTGCCCATCGGAGACACTAAATATTGCTTTTGAGGTGAGTGCCAATAATGTTGGAGCGTCCACGCTTCTCCCTCTCCACTGAACATTTATCTCACATTCTGCTCAAATCTTCGGGCTGGCTCTGTTCTGGTAGCTTTTATTCTTCAGAATTATTTTGTTTTCTTGACCCATTGTTATAATGTTAAGTTCCCCTCTAGATTTTAGGTGCCACTCAACTTGCAGCAATGGAATATATGGAATTAAAAATTAAAAATCAATTGCTGATATTATTATTATATTATATATTATTATTATTATTATTATTATTACCTGACATATTTGTATAAAGTTGTTATTGCTGACGTGTTACAAACAATAACCAAATTAGACATTAGCATTCATTTGACGTCATGTTTCTGGTAGCTTAACAAAATAAAGTCCATTATTCACATTTTAGCTCTCTTTTAGTCTCAATAACAAATTCAATTGATAATGTCTGCATTGGTGGTGATCATGAGAATAGTGTTCTCCTTAATGGAGTTTAAGGCTTTGCGACAAGTACATTTTGGAAGGCAATTTGTTGATTGGCTGCCTGAAATTTGAGTAACTCATCCAGCTATCCATGCAAGAAAATAGACAATGCACATGCACACACATGCAATCACACATAAATGGGAATTCTGCCGTTTTTGATTCAGTTTGACTGGATCTGGAGCTGACATGACATTCACCCTCAAAACCAAAAGGACATTAAACTGACAGGGTTTCAATATTCAGCTTTAGATTTCCCTCTCTAAAACTTGAAAAGGGAGTCTGTTGCTGCTCTTTCTCTTCAATTTCTGTTGGATGTTGAATTAGATAAGAGCACGTTATTCTGTGTTGCTCTCTGGCTGCCTTTCCAAACACAAAGGAGAATTTGGCCCTGGGCTAGCAGGAAGCCTCCGTGGCCTGAAAGGAAAGCTGTCATACTGTGATTGTCTTGCTCTGTCCTTTGGTATTCGGCTTTAAATAAAATAATTTCCTCTCATGTATTTTTTGTGTGTCTTTAACAGTTCTTGCATCATGTCATAAAATGCCACATAGAGCATCATTGTAGTTATTGCAAATATGTTCTTCACATGTATTTAAATGAGCTAAACACTGAAGTTATATACTGTAGATGCATTGCATTCGTTACAATTGGCAATTTCTAAAGTAACCAGTAGGATGAATAGCAACTTATGGCTTTCTGTTCATTATGTGACAACTACATGAATTTCAATTGCTTCTACTGATTTCATGACAGTAATTTCCAGGCTGCTATTACAAAAGCAACAATCATGTTCCAGGTTGCCTGCGAAAACCCCTTAACCAGCTAATTCCCCAGCTGTAAATGCTACATAATAAACGTATCAGAGACACAGAGAGAAAAACCTACCTGTTTGTGAGTGGGCCTATGAAGGGGTTGGTAATCAGCTGTACGGTGGCCTTGGATGCGAACAGCAATCCCACTTTGACATTCTCATTGAGCAGCGTACTGGCAGACTGGGGGCAGTCAGAGGAGTTGTGTGGCACCTCTGTGGCAGTGGGGGCCGTAGGGACCAGGTCCGGAGACCAGGCTGTGGTGTTGGAACCTGAAGACCTCACAGTGTTGTCGTATAAGGACACAATGCTGTGAAAGGTTCCTGGAGCTGCCGGCTGTGACGCGGTGCTGATCTTCAACACCACGTCTGTTGACTCATCCAGAGTGTACAGGTAGCTGGGGATGATGGGAACTAGAGGGCATAAAGAGGTGAGAGGAGATTGATGCAATGAAATATGACACGACCACTGACTGATGTTCACTAGCATGATGTTATTCCAGATGTTACGGCAACATATGTCAGTAGAGAACAACAGGGCTAATCACAAGCACTAACCTAAAGAAAGAAAGAGACCTCCATGACCACATCACCAAAAATTACATTAAAGAAAAGACTAAAGAATTCAAGCTGCAAGCAGCGTTGGACGGGCCCTCGTTCCTCTGCGCACGTCGGGGGTTACTGGCCGCTCCTTGCGACCGTGCATTTGCGCGGCACTCAGACACTGCAAATCGTCACCAATAAAAAGGGAACTCTCTGCTGAGTTCAACGATACCTCACACAATGCTCTACATCATACAGTTCATTAGCTGTGAAAGGGGGCGTGGCTTGAGCATAGGGATCAGGCCAAACCTTTACCAATAAAAAAGGAAGTCTCTGTTGAGTTCAATGATACCTCACACAATAGTCTCCAAGAAACGGGTCAATAGTTAAAGGAGGCGTGGCTTAGGTATATGGGGCAGGGCTAATCATCACCAATGAAAAGGGAACTCTATGCTGAGTTCAATGATACCTCACACGAGACTCTACCTTGAATGGGTCACCAGTTATGAAAGGAGGCGTGGCTTAAACATGGCCAAACCATGACCAATGACAAACAAACTCTCTGCTGAGTTCAATGATACCTCACACAAGACTCTACATCAAATGGGTCATTAGTTATGAAAAGGGGCGTGGCTAATGCATAGAGGGCGGGTCAAACCATCACCAATCTAAAAGGAACTCTCTGCTGAGTTCAATGATACCTCACACAAGACTCTACCTTAAATGGTTCAAAAGCCATAAAAGCGGGCATGGCCTGAATACATGGGCGTGGTTAAAATATAGGGGGCGGCTCAGTATCACAAGTAGACCACACATTCTAAGTTTAATGTAAATCAGATGATGTTTGTCATATAATTAGGCTGACTTCCTGTTGCCAGCGGGGGGCGCTATGACCAAAAGTCAATATTGGCCTGTAGATGTCCTCAGGCCTGGACTCATTGATTGTGGGAAATTTCAAGCAGATACGACAATGTACACTGTAGTTACAGCCTCTTTCTCGTTCATTTGAAGTCCATCGGATGAAATCTCTAGGAGGAGTTCGTTAAAGTATAGCACCTTGACTTTTAGGTCTACTTCCTGTTGTCACTAGGGGGCGCTTTGACTTTAAGCCAATATTGGCCTGTAGATTTTGTTAGGGTTGGACTCTTATGAATCCTGGAAAGTTTTGAGCCAATTGAACAATATACACTCAAGTCACACCCACCACATGCCCTATGACGAAAAGTTTCTTTAACGTCTTAAGATGGCACAGACCAAATTTGTAGTTGATCGGATGAAATCTCTAGAAAGAGTTTAAGTACGACATGTGGAAATGGCCAAAATCGCACTAATTTCAAACCTTCAATTCAAAATGGCGGACTTCCTGTTGGGTTTAGGGTATGGCTCCAATGACGTTTTTTGTACGGCTTGACATGCTACATATGGGTACCAAATTTTCGTTAGTATGTGTTAAACGTACTGCAGGGGCTCAATTTATTTTACTTTGTAGGGAACGCTAGCGAGCCATTTTTGTGCGCCTATTCCCGAAACTTGAGACTTGATGCAACCGACAATTTTGATGAGTTTTTTAGTATGTTGAGCCCCTTAAAAAGGCGATTCATTTGCCAGATAAAGAATAATAATGCCTTCAGTTTCAATAGGGCCTTCGCCGCTGTCGGCGCTCGGGCCCTAATAAATTAAACTTTATTTATAGTGTCAAATAATAGCAGTCATCTCAAAACACTTTACAGATAGACCACACTCTATAATTTACAAAGACCCAACAATTCCCCCCAAGAGCAAGCATTTGGTATGACAGTGGTGAGGAAAAACTTAATTTAAACAGACAGAAACCTCAGACAGAACCTGGCTCTTGGTGGGCCAGTGAGCCCTGTGGATTATGTTGCTGGTAAAAAAAAAAACGGTACGTGACATTTCACAGCTTTGAGCACCACGAAGGATTCAATTCATCTCCACTGTATTGGGTGGTGGGAGAAGTTTCAGAAGTTCAGGCTGAATTTGGGGGAAACAATATGCATTACATCTAAATCATTTCCTTTTGATGGAATGGTGTGGCCATAAGTGTAGCCATAGGGCTGATCATTTAGTGCTTCAGCCTAAATGTTTCATATATTTTTATTTATTAGGGAGTTTTAAGCCGAGAGATGACAGGAAATGAGAGTAGGAAGAAGCTCAGAGAAACATGCAACAAAGGTTCCCGGTTTGCTTTTCACGGTCAGCACCCAAAACCCCAAGGCTGTGGGGCGACCCCACACCCTGACATTCTATTATATTGCTGAGTGGAACTTTATGTAGGAGGGAGTAATATAGCACTGCTCATGATGTGATGCAGTCAGGCAGAAACACGCTCACGGGTGAATGTTGCTGCTGGTAGGCAATTTTTTATTTTTATAGGCAAACAATCTACCTTTTTTGATTCTTCACAGAAACTTGTTCTATTTTCTCACATGACAGACAGTGAATAACAAACGCATCAACAAAATCATTGGCCCATTGTGTTCTCCTGCTGCTCCTAGACACGCTTGGTCAGTTTGGCTATTTGCCCTCTTCATGATGCAGCACTCTTAAAGGGGTGATAGAATGATTATATAGGGTATTTTACACTGTTCCTTAAGGTCTCCTAATAGGGTATGTAACATTGGTTGGGCTGAAAATTGCCCGAATGCTATTTTATTAGGCCCTTAACTACCCTGTGAATATGGCTCTATTTGGAACAAGAGCTTTTCTTCCAAATATGGTATGCTCATGAATATTCCGAATGAGCTACGTGCTGATTGGTTTGAGCAAACTACATAGAAACACATGGGAGACTCTCATATTTCAGACACTGCAAAGTTATACATTGTTTATCGGGCTATTCCATTACAAAATTCACTTCTGAAACTATTTTATGCGAGAAATCGCATAAAAGTAAAGCTCAAATATGGGCCGCTTTACGAAAATGGATGGCTAATTGCAAATTTTGTCCGACTGTGTGTCGAAGTTCAGCGCCAGTGATGCCTGTGTTGCTGCCTCGCCGCCCGGCCTGCCTTCCTTCACAGACCCCGGCCTGCTATGAGGTACTTGGAGCTCCGTCACGACTGGCAGCCCACTGCACTCCATACCCGCGCAAAGTCACCGTCTCTTGGGCTAATGACAACCAAATGTCAGGGTGTGGGGTCGCCCCACAGCCTTGGGGTTTTGGGTGCTGACCGTGAAAAGCAAACCGGGAACCTTTGTTGCATGTTTCTCTGAGCTTCTTCCTACTCTCATTTCCTGTCATCTCTCGGCTTAAAACTCCCTAATAAATAAAAATATATGAAACATTTAGGCTGAAGCACTAAATGATCAGCCCTATGGCTACACTTATGGCCACACCATTCCATCAAAAGAAAATGATTTAGATGTAATGCATATTGTTTCCCCCAAATTCAGCCTGAACTTCTGAAACTTCTCCCACCACCCAATACAGTGGAGATGAATTGAATCCTTCGTGGTGGTCAAAGCTGTGAAATGTCACGTACCGTTTTTTTTCAGAGATCTGCATGACCTAGCTAGATTCAGAAGACTACCTGATCTCAGGTCAGTTGTATAGCCTATGTAAATGTTGGGGCGTGACCGTTCTCTTAATACACCCAAGGGCTGACAAAGGTTCCGGTTTTTGGGAGGCTGACGTCAACTTCCAGCTTTGTTGAGATTCGCCCGTTTTCAGCGGCAGTTTCAAAATATGAGATTTTCATAGTAAAGGGGTGTCATGGGATTTTGAGCTTCTATGTATGTCCTATTTACCCACCGAACTGTCGTTATTCAACTATGACAGGGTAAAATCGGTTTTGCATTCTATCACCCCTTTAAACAAATGTCAATCAACACATAGTTAACACGGTCTGTTGGTAAACCCCTCTTCAAAATATGAGTTTGTGTGATTGGTTACTAATAGAGTTAAGCCTTGAGATTATAAAGTATCAGCCAGACAGAAACTGTTGGCATTGGCAGTGTTGAACAAATGCTAAAAAAATAAAATGATATATAACTTTACATTATTTTTACATTTTACATTTTGTAACAGAAAGAAAGGAATTATAAAAATCATCCATACAATGTCCAAATAGTATAAATGATTGTGATAGTGGACATGAAATATGATCTACGATTTTAAAACTGCAGTGATTGAATATTAATGTGGGTTAGACTTTAAAGGCTACATGTAACCAACAGATTTTCTGTCTTTAGGTTATTTTCAATGATTCAATTCAACAATTTTCAATAATTGTGCATCACGTGCCAAGGTCTGCTTCATACTAATGGAGTGATCTGCTTTAACAGCCTTAATTAAAGATCTTGTCTCTATAAAATTAAAAAATTCTATGAATAGATGAGAATGGTTCCAGCTGTCAGAAACAGATGCAGAGTGTGTGGAAGCTGCAGGTCTGACTCAGTGATCCAACAAAGACGTATCTGATTGCCTACAGACGTAACACAACTTGTCAACACATCAGGGAAGATGGCGGCTCGCATGGTGGCTCGTATACGGACAGGTGCTGCTGTCGCCGTATACTCAAACAGTACTGCCAATTGTGCAAAACCCTTGTCTTCGTACAAAACTGGCTCACGCTATCTCATACCATCAAGGCAAAGTGCTCCGATTATTAAAAGTCTGTTTGTAGCAAGTTTAGTCTTTGTGCTACACCTACTTTCTTTGCAATGTTGCTGTGCCGGTTCAGTTGGGCTTGGAAAGTCTCAGCACGGCAATAGACCAAACACATCGAGCCAACATGCTATTTATGAAGCTCTGCTAAACAAAGGCCAAGCTACCCTGCCAAATCATACAGGTATTCAAAGGAAAATAAAGTCAAGACGGCCCTACCAGGATATCCTTCTGCTGTTGGCTTGGCTGGAGATGTTGAGCCTGGTCCGTACGGATCCGGTATTGGTGACGCTGGCCTCTCCATAGACGCGCATGGTTGTCGCCTGGGAACTGCCCTGGACTACCGGCGGGACAACAACAGCAATCGGAGTCTGAACATGGGAGGAGGCCGAAGATCATGCGGATGCTCGTGGATGGCATCGATGGACATCATGCTGCAGTCTTCCCTGGATGCGCTGAATCCATGTGTGGCCTCCGGTTTGGATTCCACCTCACACAGAGCGACACGCGAGGAACACTCCGGAACTTTGACGCATGCCAGCGGTGAGCTTTCATCACTCATGCCGCCGACTCTGGGGATCTCTACACCGGTAAAGCGGCTTGTTCGTGATAAACGAAAACTTACTGATCTCAAGCCAGCTATTAGGAAACACCGTAAGTTCACTTTTTTCCAAACTCTAAACCATGCAAATATTCTATGGGACCCACGCTCCAAACCAAGGGGATTACTAGACGGACACATTTATATCTGTAGCATGGTCTCAAAGAGTGATCAAGTGGAACATTTACTAAATAATTCCAACTTGGATTTTCTTGGTGTCTCAGAAACATGGTTAAGTAAATATTCCCCAGAGGCAGCTGTTAATGTATCTGGATACATTTTCAGAAAGGACAGAAACAATGGGCAAGGGGGAGGCGTGTTAATCTATGTGAAAGACACAATCAAATGTAATCTGATTGAATGGTCGCCTGTATTAGATATTGAATGCCTTGGACTGAACGTTTGGTTATCCCCTGAAATGTAATTTGTTTTAATTTGCTTGTATCGTCCTCCTTCATCTACCATTGCTTTTTATGATAATTTACATAAACTGTTAAAACAATGTCAAGAAAGAAAGGAGCTAATTTTAATGGGCGATTTTAATGTAAACTGGGAAAATAACTCTGACCGGAAAAAACTTAAAGACATAACAGACAAATTTAATCTCACCCAGTTAGTTATTGGTCCCACCTGCATCACTCACTCCTCTCAGATGCAAATTGACTTAATGTTTACAAACAGACCGGAAAGGATAACAAAATCATACAATTTATTGACAGGTTTATCTGACCATAATATGACATTACTGGGAAGGAAACTCACTAAAAAACGTTTTAAGAACACAACCACAGTGAAAAAATATCATCCGAGTATTCCTAAAAATGATATGGGCAAATTCAAATCTGCATTAAATGATATTAACTGGACTGATCTTCTGGCTATTGAAGATATAGAGAACAGTTGAAATCTGTTTTCAAGCACTGTTAATACTATAATATCCTCATATAGCAGAATAATGAGGTACAGACCAAGACAGAAAAATTATCCACCTTGGCTCAATGAGGCTCTCTGGAAACAGATGAGGGACAGAGATTCCTCACTAAAAATTGCACTTAAGTCAGGACTTAGAAGTGACTGGTATAGTTATATATCCCTCAGAAGTAGAGTAGTAAGGAACATAAGGAAAGCAAAAGCAGATTTCTATATAAAAGCAATTGATGATGCAAAGGGAGATGGGAAATTAATCTGGAACTATATTAATAAATTAATTGGGAAAGATACTCAGCATTGCGCACAGTATAGTAAGCACTTTTAACAATTTCTTTATTCAATCAGTTGAGGATTTGACACAGAATTGCATTGCTAGTAATATAGTGAGCATTCCTATTGATATTAACAAACCTGTTTTTAGAATTGAGGAAATTAGTGAAATTGAGGTAGATAATACCATGAATTCATTAAGGAACTCCAAAGCTAGAGATGCCTTTGGTCTTGATTCTGTATTTTTTAAAACTCATAAACAGTCTTTAGTTAAACCTCTTACACATTTAATCAATCTATCAAACAAGGTATTTTTCCAAGCTCCTGGAAAACAGCTGTGGTAACCCCCATTTTCAAGGCTGCTTGATAAAACTATGGTGGAGAACTACAGGCCTATCAGTATACTACCTGTAATATCCAAGGTAGCAGAAAAATGGGTGGCGAAACAGCTGACTACTCATCTTAGTAGGCAATACACCACTGCACCCAATGCAGTTTGGCTTTTGAAGTAATCACTCCACAGAAACAGCCAACTGCTTTGTTATAGAGAATGTCAAAATTAATCTAGATAAAGGAGGCGTGGTGGGCGAAATATTTTTTGATTTAAAAAAAAGCATTTGACACTGTCGATCAGGACGTTCTTTTGTCAAAACTATCATATTTTAATTTTTGTGAGAATGCAATCAAATGGATGAAATCATACTTAACTGATAGAAAACAAAGTACACACATTAACAACACTCAATCTATATATCTAAACTGTAAAATGGGTGTCCCTCAAGGATCTATACTGGGCCCCCTTCTGTTCAGTCTCTACATAAATGACCTGCCCACTGTTTGTCCATCTGTACATTTACAGATGTATGCAGATGACACAGTCCTCTACGTGCATGCTAAAAATAAACAACAAGCTGCACAACAACTGACTAAGGCAATGAGTAAGGTATCCATATGGCTAACTAATTCTTGCTTACACCTGAACATAAGTAAAACAGTATGTATGTATTTTACAAAACAAACTACTGTGACATATGACCCTGAGGTAATTGTTAACCAAGAGAAGGTTAGAGTGGTATCTGACTTTAAATATCTGGGAATCATCCTAGACTCTCATTTAAAAAGTATACAAAAAAGGTTGCCAATATTGTTAAATTTAACTTGGCAAATTTTAAGCACATAGGACCATACCTAACAATGAAGGCCGCAAAGCTCTTCTTTCATCTTCTCACATTTTTCTTACTGTTTAACTAGCTGGTCGCAAGCCAATAAAACAACATTGCAACCATTGGAGTCACTTTATAAACAAGCATTAAAGACATTGGACCATAAGGGTAATAGCTATCATCTTTGTCACATAATTAAAAAACACAACATGTTTAGCTTTGAAAACTTTAGAAACTTTGCTGATGCCTGTCTTGTCTTTAAGGTACTCCGTGGGCTTGCTCCATCACCACTGTGCCAGTTTATAAAACAGAAAGATAAGGTCAATAGAGTAACCAGAGCAAACACCAGAGGTGATGGCATAGTTCAATTTAGAAAACGTAGGATTGGAAGCACAGCCTTTTCTGTCAGAGCTGCAATTTTTTGGAATAGTCTGCCCAATGAGTTAAGGGAGTGTAATAGTCTCTCCTCCTTTAAAAATCATCTTAAATCTTGGATTAGGGACAATTACAATTGTAACCATACACCAAATACTTAAGCCCATGAACATATTTTGCTTTTATTTTATTATCATTTTCTTTATTTATTTATACTGTACTTTATACTGTAATTAAGTTGAGGATTAGATGAGGTGAGCAATATATTGTCTGTTTGAGGGTATATTCATATTGTCTAAAAATTCTTGCTGTATTTATTACATTGCTACTGTGTTTACATAATTTATAGTGTATTTCCATTGACTTTTGTATTTTAGGGTGCCTGTTAAGACCTGGCTAGGGACAACAGATGGAAACTAGCACTTGTAGCTAACTCTGGCTTGTTTACAGCAAGTAACTTGTCTGTTGATCAATGAGCATTGTCCCTATCAAATAAATAAATAAAATAAATGAATGAATAAAAATGTAAACTGTTGATGCTGCTCTCAGTCATTAACTCTTCCTTTTTTTACTTATTACTTTATACCCATTAGTAATGATGTAAACTATGTTTTAAAGGAAGAATCAATAGAAATGTTTATTATATATTAGATGCATTTTATATCATCCAAATACCTAATATATGATATGGTGTGTTTTTGAAAAGAATGAAAGGTATTTCAAAGGGTGCTGAGAAAAATGAGTGAGATGATAATGACACACACACACACACACACACACACACACATACACACAGAGACAGTTTTCAGAGCATCAGCAGCAGTAACACACTGAGTTATATTGAACATTAGACAGAGTGTTTGAGCTGTGATGTAGAATCGTGAGTGATCAGCTGTGAACGTGCACGCGGACAGCTGCTGTTCTGCTGTTCTGCTGCTTCTTCTTTTGGCTCTTGGAGGAATTTTATATTATAATAACAAATATTGGGGGGGACACTTTTCCGTTTCTCATATTGTGGATGACGTGAGCCCGTCCCCGGCGGCGATTACGCGCTTGTAGCCTATAGGCTACGAGAATGAGTTTTGGAAAATGAAAGAATTACAATCAATAGGCTACACTGTATTTGAATAGCCTACCTAGAGTATAGTCCTATCAGTAGCTAGGCCTATTATGGGATGTTATCTCTCTGCCAGCGTCAGATGCAGGGTTAGCGATGTATGACCTATGCTCACATCTGATTTTGTAGTTTTTCAGTCATTCGATGTCAAGCGGATATTCGATTTGAAAGTTAAATGTAATAATGATAATAATAATGTTCACTTTGGTAACCTGCCACTTGCACTATATTACAGACATATAGACACATCCCACTAAACATTGAACATTGGATAAACGTGCAGATCATGTCTATATTGGGTCCGTCGGTCCATGACCAATTCTGGACATCTATTCGACGTCCAAACTAGGTCCACTATTTGGACGTCCAACCGTGACCCAACTTGGACGTCATATTGATGTTCAACATTTGATCTTTGAACTGGGTAATTTTTTGGACGTCATTTGGACGTCCATGACAGGTGCAGGAAATTTACATGATTAACCCATAGACAGGATTAACCCATAGACAGTACAGTAAGCACACACATACGTCCGCGACTTATGCAAATTATCGCTTCATCTGCAACTGATCGCGAGTCATTTTGAAGCTCCGTCTGGACATCATATTTTGATGGAAATCTATATATACATCGCAGCATGTCAGCTAGTCGGTTAGATGCATTAGGCTACAAGTTCCTCAGTTGTAAAAAATTTTTTTTTTAAAGTTCCTTTATTGAGCGTCTGGATGTCTTTACTGTACACACACACTGTTGATGTGATGGACAGTGAATCTGAATTCTGCCCAGCAACCCATTCGCGCCACAGTCGATAAAGAAAGGATAAACGTTGCCACAGTCTACGAATGGTTAGGATGGAGACTGCTTCGTTGCTGCTGTCAAACCCCATGGTAAGCATCTTAACGTCATGTTAATACAAATATTTTGACGTTTTTGCATGTGGAAGTTGGTGTTCCTCTGACAAATAACAAGATGTGTTAGTAAGTTACACCATGTCATGGTTTAAATTAACTTTAGAGCCGTTATATCAGGTTAACATCGCGCTAGCCGCCCTTTTTCACATTCATTTAAAATTTAAATATCCGTGCTCTAGCTAAATATACTTATCTGATTGAATCTGAATGTAAAGTTTACGTTAGCTAGCTATGTCTGTTGCGGTAAGTTAATTTACTGGCTGTTCCATAATTTAATGTGGCTAACTATAACGTTAACGTTACACAGGCCATTAACGTTAGCTAGCTAAATCATATTTAAAAAAGGTGAAGAGGTTCAGGGGCCGTCTAATGGCAGGCTAACGTTCGTACTTTAACTCCCATTGTGATAAGGTTCTATTTTTACCCTGCTTATTACCACAATGTAAAATTAGTTTTAGGACATTTTGTAAGACTGTGGTTCGTTTCTGTACACTCAGCATTAAATCTGGTTAACAATTGGTTTTGACAACGGGGTTCGGAGTGCTGACGGTCATAAAACATCAGTAATTAGATGGTGCCCGTTTTCGTTGGCTAACGTTAGCCTTCAAAACCCAGATGATTAGCCACCTGTTACCACAATTTTCTTACTGCTAGCTATATCACTAACTTTGATTACTTATCCATCCATCCATCTTCGTCCGCTTATCCGGTGACGGGTCGCGGGGGGAGCAGCTCCAGCAGGGGACCCCAAACTTCCCTTTCCCGAGCCACGTTAACCAGCTCCGACTGGATTGGTGACAAAGCGCAGCCCTGGCGGAGGCCAACCCTCACCTGAAACGAGTCCGACTTACTGCCGAGAACCCGGACACAGCTCTCACTTTGGTCGTACAGAGATTGGATGGCCCTGAGAAGAGACCCCCTCACCCCATACTCCCGCAGCACCTCCCACAGTTTCTCCCGGGGGACCCGGTCATACGCCTTTTCCAGATCCACAAAACACATGTAGACCGGTTGGGCATACTCCCAGGCTCCCTCCAGGATCCTTGCGAGAGTGAAGAGCTGGTCCGTTGTTCCACGACCAGGACGGAATCCGCATTGTTCCTCTTCAACCCGAGGTTCGACTATCGGCCGAACCCTCCTTTCCATTTTTGATTACTTAAATAAAAATAATTTACCTGACAAGCTAGCGTTAGCTTAATGTAGTTACTGTCAGGACAGTCAAATTGATCATAAGCCTAGCTAGCTAGCGTTACATAAAACTGATATTAGCGTTTATAATCGGCTTTAACAGGGACTAAACACGTTCGATGGACGTATTGAATCACATTTGACTTTAAGATCAATATAATTATCAATATCACAATTCATTTTATTGGTACTTAACTTTTCCGTATCATGTTTATAGCAAGGGTAACTTTGGTAGACTGTTGTTTGCTTGTTTCACTAGTTATCCCTTATTAAAAAGGTGGTTCTTGCTAAGAATATCATCACCATCTTCTACTAAATGTCAGGAATACACTGTGTTCATTGCAAAACAATAGTTTACAATACTAAAAATACTGCATCCTCACAAAAGAGCAGCATTTTTTTGATAGTAGTTTTCACATAGTGTGTCTGTTTTTATGTTGGTATGATGTATAGTGGAAGATCAGAAAACGTGGCCAGGAGTTGTGAGAGAAGGCAATGCAGAGATGAAGGACATCATACCACAAGACTAGTTGTGTGTGTATAAGCCTGATAAACAAGTAAAGAGTCAGGTATGTCATTGTCTTATTAGCTTAATGCCAAATGCTTAATAAATGTTATTCTTTGCTCAATTGATCAGTGTTAGGTTTACATAACATTATCCTGATCCCATAGGTATCCAAAAATTGAGAAAGGCTAAGCAAGTGATGTTTTTTTTTTTAAACTGAAACAGGGTGCACAGGTTCACAGACACATCTCTACTGATTGGGTATCACCTAGAACACAGCCAATAATGGAGACACACCCACCAAACGAGAGAAAACATAACTCAAGCCGTTGCACACCGTTCCCAGGAAACGTGCTGTTTTGACACTGAATGTGCCACAGCTCTTTGATTGAGAGGAAGCACACAGTTTCAGACTTTAAAAAAACACTGGTCTAAGCTTTTAATAGTATTTTTGTACATTAGCCCTTAGTATAGACCAATGTAGGCTAATTATCTCAAAATCTAGCTACATAATCAAAAGGTTTTTTATTTTCAGAATAGCTTTTAGTGTGTTATAGTGTGCTATTTTCTATAATAATTTGAACTTGTGTAAATTGTCTTTGAGTACCCTGAAAAGCGCTTTATAAATTGTACATTGTGCTTGATATGTCTGGTGCCCTTCTGATGCCATTTAGGGCAATTTATTTTTGATTAAAGATGGAAATGGCAGTAATAAATTGGGATTTATTTGTATATGTGTATAACTGTAGTCCCATGTTTCCAGAGAGTGGAGGACATGTGTTCTGTGCCAGTTAATTTCCCTGTAGCTACACAGGAAAATTATCACATGGTACAGAAAACATGTCCTCCATCCTCTTGAAACATGGGACTACAGTTATAAAAGTAGTATAAAACAACGTCTAAAATTAGTCAAAATTTGACGTTGAAAAGACGTCCACAAACCACATTTGGACTATAAATAGCCCGGACGTCAACATTAGACGTGCGGTAGACGTCGAAAAAAGACGTCGTTACAAAACAACAACAAAACAACCCCTTCAGTGGACCGAAATTGGACGTCCAAAAATTACATGGAAAATACGTCCCTTCGACGTCACATTGCGCAGTGGGATGATTATGAGGGGTTTGATGGAGCGCTGATCTGCTGGCTGACTGACTGACTGGTGCTACAAAGACACTGGGCATCTCTGGACAGACCTGGGGAACTGGACTACCTGTTGCGCAAAGAAGAAAAGAAACTCTTTGCAGAGATGCAAGAGATGAGAAAAGTAGCAGTGTACCTACCGACTACAGTCAGCAGCATTTTATCCAAGAGCAGAGCGACGAAAACAATGAAGAGACTCAGTTTCCTCGATTGTCTCTCTTCTCGGAGCCATTTGATCAAACTAAACTGCCGAAGCGCATCCAGTCTCTCCATTGTGTTAGTCCCGAAAAGAGCAGGGTAACAGAACGGACGACAGAAGCTCCTGGAGAGACACAAGTGCCAACGATTGGTCAGTAACTTTAACAAATAACCCTCCCAGTCTATGTGAAGCGGTGGATAAACTGCTGAGAATGTGAGGCGGAAGGCTGTAGAGCATGCATCTTACCTGGGATGCGCAGCGGCAGCAGCGCGGCTGGGAGGACGGGATGCTGTCTTTCTACTGACTGGAGCCACCGCTGACGTCACTCAACCTGTATGTGTGTGGGTCCCCGTCAGACCTACCTTCACACATTCAAACCGCAACTAGATTAGATCAGCCCAAACAATGGACAACACACACAAAGCCTAACTCTCGGCTGTAATGATGATGGATCAATACTGAGCTGATGCCATCGTGTGAGCTTTCACACTGCTTGGTGATCAGAAATAGGGCTCAACGAAAATCTTCTTATTAACAACATAATTTAAAAAAAAACCCATAAAGAATAATAATAATGTTTTGTACATTTTCATTAAAGATTTCAATAAATGCCAAAAGCCCAATCACTAACTAACAGGTCTGCATAGAAGATCAAATATAGATCTAGGCTATGTGTTTCACAATTTACACAATTGAAAATTAAATTTTAATCCACATGTGTGCAACCACAAACAGCCTTCAAACCACCTGTATATACTTTTTGGTCCACAATCCATGCCCCTCCAGATATTTTTGACTGACTTTAACACTGTCCCACATTATTATCATACTGCCCCCCTTTTTACAAACCACATTTCCTAAAGTGGGACACTAGGGAATGTAATAATAATAATACATTTTATTTGTTGGCACTCTTTAAGACACCAAAGGACACCTTACAAAAAAAACGAAAACAGTAATATAAGCAATTTGTCTAAAATATGACAAGCTATACATTTTGATAACAATTTATAGTTTCTACGTACATACATTATACTGTTTTTGGATGGACAAACATTTCATAAGAACAATAGGCCAACAAATAGCAGGATTTAAAAAACAAAACAAATTCATACTCCTTATCAAGTTTGTTAAAACTCCATGCCTTTGGGCGGTCTTCACACAAGGAGCTTCCTGTTGATGATTGCTGCACCCTCATATATGACATTTCAGAGGTCATGTGATTTTGATTACACAACACCACAGCTTTGGCTAACCAATAATTTTACTGGCATTTATGTGTTTATGGTGGACCTACCAACACTAGACCTTAGGTGTCCCACATTAGGCAATGTCTAGTCTATATCCACCACGTTCCACTTCCTGGAATGTTCCGTTGCCGCCAAAAATTCCACTGGATGTCCTTGTTTTCAGCTGGATGTCTGTCCCCTTCCTCTTTCTTTGTGTTGGCGTTCTAACCTCCAGTGGATTTATGAGGACTATGGTTAACTGCTCCTCATATCAATGCAGGGTAAATCCAGACAGCTAGCTAGACTATCTGTCCAATCTGAGTTTTCTGTTGCACGACTAAAATTACTTTTGAACGTACACATGTTCCACCAAAACAAGTTCCTTCCTGAGACTATTTAGCAGAGGTACCGTTGCTCCGTGCGGCGCTTAGCAGCGCCCAAGACGATTGTGATTGGTTTGAAGAAATGCCAATAAACCAGAGCACGTTTTTCTCCCATCCCGGAATGCTGTGTGGACTAGCCAGACCTTCCACCACAGCGCTGTGGAGGAAGGTCTGGCAATGTGAGACTAGGCAGTGTCCCACTTTAGGACAATTCACCCTATTTGAGGTGATCTGATCATGAAATTAGTGACATTGGGTAAAACTGCTGAATTAGATCCATAACAAACCAAAAGTAAAGCCGTAAATGTTTGATTAAGGACTTTAACAAGTTAAGTTAAAGATGCATTCATGTTTTTCAACGTGTTAGAAATTGGAACCATAACTATAAAAATGAAGGATGAAGCTTCCGAGTATGAAAAGTGAAGCCTTAAAGCTGCATTCTCCCAAGCCTATAGACATCCACAGCAGGCGTTGCAGGACCAATGGTACAATTATAAAGCATGACAGTCATCTGACAATGGCCTGTCTGAACTGTTGTGAGGGAAGCTCTACTGCCTGAACATGATCCGGGGTAAACCGTCGAGGTAAGGCGCAGAGCAGTGTGCAGGCAGAGGCAAAGCACAGCGCAGGTACACGTCATCATCAGATGGCCGCCCACCAAGAACCAGTTTCTGTCTGAGGTTTCTGCCTGTTTAAAGGAAGTTTTTTCTCGCCACTGTCACACCAAATGCTTGCTCTTGGGGTGAATTGTTGGGTCTTTGTAAATTATAGAGTGTGGTCTAGACCTACTCTATCTGTAAAGTGTCCTGAGATAATATTCTGAAAATATTCTGTTATATGACACTATAAATAAAATTGACATGAATTTGAACTTTGAGCACAGCGCTCGGCAGCAATTTCTGATGGTGTGCCACACCGAGGGTAGTACTTCGTCTGAGTTGTGTCCAGCACTCTTGCCAAAGAAAAACAATGGCACAGCCAGCGCAGAGCAGTCTTACTGCTGATCATGTGTAGGCGGCTTCATAGGGACAGAACGGAGAGGCTAAAGAGAAGTTACTTCCCCTAAAGCTAACAGAATCTTAAACGTGGACAGATCCTGATAAACTACACCTCTGAGGTTCCCTGTTGACAAATACCTCCAACCTTCCCTCTAATATTTGCACCATACACCATTGTCTATCTTTTGCTGTATATATTGCATTCCTGATATTTTGTTATTTATGTTGAGCACAGTAGTAGAGGGGCCAACAAAGCTTTTTTACTGTACAATGTAGACATATGTTGAGTATGTCACGAATCAACTTGAATGTACTGTAGACGGTTCAGTCTTTCAAGGTTTGATACTGTCCAAATGGTGCCATCTCTTGGGCAAGTGATGGGGTGGCACTGGATGGGAGATTAAATCCCAACCATGATTAAACAGTGAGTCAGAATCCAACATTAAACACACAGCGGTGTATACAGGTGGGAGATCAGTGTCATAAAGGTTGGGTTCAGTTAAGTTCTGGTTCAAACTGTTACAGGGGCGGGTCCAGAGGGGGGGCCTGGGGTGGCACCCACCATGGACCCGCCCCTGTAACAGTTTATATATTTATTTCAACAGTTTGAAATATAATTGCCCCCAATCCATTGGGTTAGAGTGCTGTCAATCTAACAAATGTGATTTCCATTGGATCAGAGTACTGTCACTTCGCTGCCTGTTCAACCAATTGCTGCCTTTCCATTTGGTAAATGGATATATACTTTAAATACACATTGTATGGTAACTGTGTACTAGTTTAGAAGTAGAAACATATTGAACTCGCTGTAGAGCACTTGTTGCTGGAAGAAATAAATTGTGTATTGCACTTTATTTCTGTTCTATTTCCTATTATCTGAAAACTGTATACAGTTATTGGTCCCTCCCTGTACTTAAAAAATCCTGGTATACTAATAGACCTATTTACATAAACACATGTCTTTTTGGACTATTATGTCTGTACATTGCATAATTCCTAATTTATTCTTAATACAGTGAACCTTTGCACATCCCCTATCGCAGTGGTTCCCAAACTTTTTCACACAAAGACCCCTAAACTGACACAAATTAGACCACCCCCCTTTGATAAGATTTTGCCCCAGGGTCCCCCATCTGATAGATTTTTTGCTTTTAGATGTTTTGTGGTGGCAAATTTTATTTTAACCATTTGTTTAATGATATTAACCATTCGTTTAAAGATTGTTTTAAACCTCCACAAAATCCTGCTCTTTTTTTAATAGTTTGAAGCTTCTCACATTGTTGTTTTTGCTTAGATAGTAGTGGAGAAGGCCGATGACTGTTTACGACAGTGAGAACTACGTAGGCTTCTGCCTCCTGTGATAAACTGTTGTTTAGGCTAATATTGGGAACAGAGAGCAGAGGGGAAGGTTAGGATGGTTTGACTTTTGGTGATGTCCTCTTTTCAACTATGGCCAGGCTAAAAGATAAAGTTAGAGGGGTGGCTTAACGGAGTTTCTTCACTATATGATGTTTTGATGTTTAGACTTTAGGTTAGAAAGACATTTTCAGTTGTGCTGCGTGTACCTTTGAAACTGTGTTTTCTCCATTTGCAAATGTAAATAAATACTCAAAGACCAAACTTTGGTTTAATTCTCAAACGGTCGTTATTCGTTTTGATTTCATCATGAATATCACTAACTCTGCTGCTTCAAGGAAAACTTCCACCACATTTTGGCGTTGTCCGGCAGGATGGATGAGTTAACAGAGAAAAGAGCTCCGTTGGGTCGCTGATGACTGGCTATCCAGGGATCAAAAATCACCTGCCTCATACCTCTAAACCTTTAAAAAGGTTTTTCAGAGAGAAGAGGGTTAGGACCGCGGAGCGCTCTTGACTGTTTTCGACTCCGTCAAAAACGAACAGGAAGAGATTTCAAGCAGCACGGTAAGATAAAATTGATTAATTACAATTGGATTGCGAATTCAAGGTTTTGAACAAACATTCTGAACAAGCAACCGTTGCTAAACGAATTAAGTAATGAATAATTGGCGAAATAATTCTCTTAACTAAAGAGAATAAATGAAACTAATTCTGACTTTTGCGAAGTGAGTTTTGATATGTGTTGTGGGTCATTTTTGGTAACAAAGATATAACTGAGGTTATGAATGACATCTTTTGGCAGACACGGACATATTTATGATTGAATTCTCATATGGTGATAAGACAATTGATTGACGGACAAGACCAGTAAGAGAACTGGCAGAGTAGGCAAGGCCTAAAAATTAATCTACGAAACTGATAGCACGTTTCTTGATTAAAGAGGCGGACTGCAGAGTAAAACAAAACAAAAAAAATAGTTAACTATTTAAGAGATTTTTGACTGCAGGGTCGGCCCGGGTTTTTCATACAAGTTTCCTGAACAAAAACAAATAGTCTATACTCTAAACAAGTTCTGGACCCTTTAAGGACAACCTGCAGGACGGTCTGGGTTGTAACGATACTCTAAGAGAGCCTCTTGATTATTTAGAGACAGACTGCAACAAGGCAAAACATACTAAATAGGTCGAGTTATTTGACTATTAAGTTGATTTTGTCCGCAGGGCTGTACACGGGTTTTCACGCAAGTTTCCCGAACAAATAACCTCGCAGTGTGGTGACGATCACATCGACCAAGACATAGTATACTATAAGGTCCAAGGGTCAATCATGGAAGAAAAAATTCCCCGTCCCAGTGATGCAACTGGACCCATAGTGGGTGAAATGACTCATAAATATGGACCGGATTGTTTGCGATGTCTGTCATACTGGTCAAAAAGCTTTGGCTTTCCGCCAAATGGTTCCCTGAGTGTAGCAGAGCTGAGAAAACTTAAACAAAATTAAGACACAGGATTTAAAGCTACTGAGTAAAGGAAAAACAAAGAATGTTTTAAAATATAGATAAAATAGTGAGACAGGGGAAGAATGCAAAAACACACATGCACCAATAACCTCCTGATCAGTTCTAACCAAAGCCCATGTTCTGAGCTTTCTCTAAAAATCAGGAAGATGAGCTGGAGAAACGGAGGGACGAAGAGGACAAAGACTCAACTATCGGACAGGACTGATAGCATCCGTCACACCTGCATCTGGTGGAAAGACCAACGAGTACGTGAGAAAACCATGTTTGAACCGTTTGTCTGAATGTTACAACAGTCTGGTGGGCAACATATGGATCGCGGACCCGAAAAAGGCCGCTCCCACAAAGGACGTGGTCGAGCCAGAGAGAGGCCGAGGCGGGTACCGTGGGCAAAAATGCTGAGCCCTAGAACCCAGACCAGTGTTGGAACTGCAAGGACTTTGGACATTGGGTATGTAACTGCCTGAAGAAAAAGCAAAAAAACACCTCAGACAGAGAACAACACTTGTCCCTCTGTTTGACTGAGTCCAAAAGCTGAGGAAGAAGGTAGTGCTGACACACACACACACACACACACACACACACACACACACACACACACACACACACACACACACACATCGCTTCATGCAATGAAAAAATGCTTTGCACTGATACACTGTTTTTGTTTTTGCTATTAGGGACAATTGATAGGTTAGAAAGTTCTGAAAAATAATCTATTCAGTTAAACCATTATAGTATGTTATCTTCTGAAACCTACAAGAAAATGCCTACTACTGAGTGTAAAGTTAAAGAGGTTCCGCTCACATAATTTGATTATTAGAGCTATTGATTTGACACGGAAGATTATTTGGTCATTCTATTTGGTCAATTGGGGTTACAGGTCAAACAGTAAGAGAACAATTCTCTGTTCCTCTCTCCTGTACATGGGAAAAACAATTCTTGGTGTATGATTATGTCCACTTATTTGGTTTAGGTAGTGATTTAATGTGCACTTTTAACACTGGTTTAACCTCAACACCTGACAGATTGAGAATTTCTCGTAATGATGCAACTGACGTAACCACTTTTGTTAATTACAGTGTGGCTAAAATTACCTCACTGAGGCGGCGTCTGTAATCAGCCCTGTCTCTGACTGCATGAAATGTGATAACCAATATCACCTTTTTTTTAGTGCCCAGCTTGTGTTTTCTACTGTACATCTCTCAAGGCTGCATCTGCTTTTTATCCCTCAAGAAAAGTTTTTTTGGTGCAGTGCTGTTTTCATGTAAAATGAACAGAATAGCAGCTTTTTCAGTTTAGTGTTAACGATTAGGATTTTTTTTACTTGAGCCTGTCACCTAGAATGTCTGTATACGTTCCTGATGTCACTGTAAGACTTTTGCTGCCAAAGCTATTGAAGCGTTCGTGAATATGAAACTGTCTCTGCAGTCTGCCTCGATGCTGGGACTGCCAGATTCCTAAAAACAGTTCATACAGACATACACGTACATACACATGCTTGCAATGAAGACATGCTTTTTGCACGCTACAAACACTCCCCACACGATAGACAGATCAAATTAGACGCAAAAACAGCACGGTTAACAGAAATAACTTTTAGAAAATATGTCCACGTATTCAATGTGTTTGTCTAGATAAGAAAGGAAAATGTTCATTGTTTTTTCCTTCTTCCTTCCATCTGAGTGTCCTGAAAATTTGTTAGGCAGACATTTGAAAATGTCTATTTGAAATTGAAGCCATTCTTTTCACCCACGGGTCTGCCCACTGGCTTTAAAGTTGTGCGGTTTGATAAAAATCACTCTTTGGCTGACATATTTTTGTTGCAGCCTAAAAGTATGTATTTGTTTACAAATTGTAATGGAACACGTACCATGTCAGTCTGTTAATCTCCTGATTACGGTAAAACAAACTGGGATACCTGTAGCTAAGTTTAAGGAATCACAAATATTACATGCATTCCTTTTGTCACCTTTTTTTTTGACCCTGATGAAGATTACGTTGAAAAGTTTTTTTATAACAAATCAAAGGACGTTTTCTTTTGTCTACTGGCATATATACATGTCCAGTGGCTGTTACCTTGACTGATAAACTACATAAGTTTTTCAGAAATTCTAACTCAAAAGCTCACATTCATGTTTCTTTGTCTCCAACAGAAGAGGAGACAGACCTAGGACACCTTGTGACTATTTGTAAAATTGACTGACTGGACTGACACCACTGATAATGTGTTTATTTCTCTCCATCGAAAGGAGACTATAGAAAACCCATACAACAGCGTAGGCCTTGTATTCACAGTGTTCAGATATTCAGTGAACGTGTGACTACAAACAGGCATATTCACACGGTAAAAACGATATTTTTATTTACTGATGTTTCACCACACTTTTTGTCTCAGGTACAGCGTTATCTCTGGGCAAAACACACAAATGTGACGTGGATTGATTGACAAATTGTTAACCTGTAGTCATCAAGCTGCATTCGGACTACAGGCCCCAGAAACATCAGTACACGCTAAAACAGGAAGTAATCGACAGAAATCCGACCGTGTTTTTAACTCTTTATTGACGGATGGGGTTTATAGTTCCATGTTTAGATTCTCCAGCACGTACTCTTATTTTCTCAAGTAACATAAATAAGAAAAATCATTTTTATTATGATTGTTAAAGGTTTGTTTCATTCAGGACCTTCGAGCAGTAAATGCAGTGGGTCTATGCTTGAGCGCCTAATGTCTCCCACAGCTAAAAATAACATTCTGCAGGGAATGTTAAATGTTTAGATTCTCGGTTGTTTCGTCTAACGTTTTTTTTTCTCAGTGTTCCAGTAGAAAAGACAGTAAATATCGTTTTATAGTTCTGGGTGATGGTAAGCTGTACACCTTGACACGCCTTTGTGAGAAATACATTGAGCTGTTAATTAATGATGCCATAAATTACAAAAAGAATAACAGTGTGTTAAATGTACCCTGGAGAAATCCTTCTTTCTTTGACAGAGGACTGCCAGAGGAGGAGACACACACACACCACACAGAGATAAGACACAAGCTAAAACAAAACATGAGTAGTACAAGTGAAATTTTGGTTTAAAGAAATGATTTTGATATACATTTTTGTTGAATGTTATATGTTATGTTTCCCATAACAGGTAACGATTTGGATAAATAGATGTTCAAAGTACACGTGCTTAGGTGTGCTTTTTTAAGGCTAAAAACTTTAATTTGTAATGAGACTTGGAACTAGCAGATGGTAAATTAGTGCTACTTTGGTTTGTAAACTGTAGATAAAAAAAGGACATAAACAATGTATTTTGGGTAATTCGTCTTAGTTTAATGGTGATATTGCATAAATGCAGGTTTAAATGAGATTTAATCCTAAAAGCAGTACGTTTCATATCGTACTCTAATGAGTTTTTGAGTTGCTATATCACAAATTGTCTAAACTAAATTAGTTGATGTTGATGTTGAAACACTTTACTGAGGTGAATTTCATCTAAAGAAATTATTTATTGAACTTTTGTTACTGATAAACAAGTTTTGCTGTAAAACCTAGAACAATGTCAATGGCTACAATATTAAACAGATTATTCATATTGCTTTTGAGTCATGAGCTTTGTCATGTCTCAAATAGGAGGAATATAGTATAGCAATGATAAATAAGGGGTTTAATAAAGAGAAAGGGAAAAGTAGCAAGGGAAATAGTGTTAAATGATTTTAGTGTTAAATAATAATTTTTCTAAAGACGTTTGAAACATTTGTTGTGACATCACTGTAGCTCCAGTTTAAAAGATCTTGAATAACCAAAGTGCTAGAATAGTTAACAATAAAAATTAACATTTAAAGAAAAAATCTAATTAGCTGAGAACAAAATTGACAAAATTGATAGTTCAACTGTAAACAAAAGGATCATCTACCCCTGATTGACACCGTAGTGTAAGGGGATGCAATAGTAATTGTTTTTGTTTTGTTGATTCTGATTTGCTCCAAAGAATTTTGCTCTAAAGAATTTTCTTTATTTAGACATACGTAGGGACAGGCCCATAAACAAAAACACCTATTTCTTCCACGGCAGTATCAGGGAAATGATAGGTTAGGTTATTGCGTGAGAATTTTCTTCTGCTCTTTTGGCCGTAAGAATCCAGGTGTCAAGCCTGGGGATTCTGTGGTGATAACAACTTCAGGAAGAAAGATTGGCAAATAGACGGTGACCATCGAGATCCTTCCAGTGACACAGGGCAGTGAAGGTTCCAGGGAGAGTCACCTGGATACACGCATCACTACAAAAGGTTCCAGATGTGGAGGAGAAGAGGACAGGTTTTTCTACAACCTGCAACAAGTGACGAGCAGATCCTCTGCTGAGTCACCTACGAGGGAAATCGATTCAGAGATCCGCCAGACAGACGGCGTTCCTGTGCTACCTCTAAAATCAATCGGGGAAAACTGGAGTTTTTCTCACTGTTTGCAACACATTGAGAGAGGAGAAAAACGAGAAGTTTTTCCAAGGAGGAAAAACCAGAAGCTACATACTGCTATTGTAGCCTACTGTTTGAAATCATTTCAGAAGACAGCAGTGATACTGATCTCTTCTCTGACAACTACACACATACATTCTCTGACAGTGACAGCAGAATACACTTCACAATTGTAGAGGACACACCACCTCTCTCTCTCACATTCTTTTGAGGAACTGTTGACATTCCTCTGTGACTCAGAGCAGTGTGCTCTGACACACACACACACATGGAGCAGGAGGACAGAAAGGACTGCAACAGGTACCCTTCAAGAAGAACATGGGGGGGTTTCCACATTTGTAGTGTGTTCATTCTTCATTACTGCATTTATGATTCTCCATTGCATTTATGGTTTTTGCATTTTATTTTTGATGAGAGAAAAGTATGATAAATCACGTGTAACCATTTCTCCCAATATTTGCATACAAAAACACTCTAGGAACAATAGTGAAGAACATGGAGGAAAAGACGAGTGATGCATTCACTACTTTCCATGTCAAGGAGAAAATGGTGGTTGGAATATAATAAGTACTAGTACAGAGCTAATATTACTGTAATGATTAACTTACGTCCACTCTTATGTTCCAATAACAGGCATTAGGATGTTTGGCATACATGTTTGGAATGCTACTAAATTGGGGCTAATTAGGGGTTTTGTACCTTATGTGTTTCCTCATGACCACACAAACTTAACTGATAGAATATTGATAAAGAAAGTAAATTATTCCTAAACAGCAATATTGTTAATATTGAACAAAGACCTAGGCCATTTTGTTGTGTGCTTTAGAACTTAGGAAAAGTTCCTTATGGATCTTTTATTACATTGAGGTAATTTTACTTTCCACATTGACGACACACAGACACCACATTTGACTAAAACTTTTGAAATCTTAACTAATAGATGCATTTTCTACTAATGTATGACTTGGTATAGTTAAGAAATGATTTACCAAAAATTATTTTTGTTATGTTTGTTCACTATTTCTTCGCTTACAAGAAATAAGCTATTTTCAGTAATACCACACACATTGAATAACTGAATTTTGTTTGTGCTCTGACAGCACTTAATGATGTTAGAGACGAGGGGGGATAAGTTTTATTCAGATTCTTCTCAACTTTCACTTTGTGAGAGCTTTGATAATTGCACCGAGCGTGTTTCAATTGATTTATATTAAAATAACCAAAGGAGGGAAGCATTTGATGGCATTGGATAATTTAATTATCAGCTTTATGGAAAATTTGACTTCGCCGTATGGGTTTGCAGTACTTGGGGTTTAACCATGGGTTTTCAATGGACATACGCATGGGTAGATATAAAATTAGTAAATGTTCACACTTCACACCAGGTTATTTTAATGTTTAAATACATAACACATTCTTTACACAAATTATAAGGCACTAGTCTGATGTGACATTAACCAGTGACATTAAGGTCCAGGGTTTTTAGCAGATTATGCTTGGTCTTCAGATTAGTTTTTTTGTTTGCTATGTCGTTACCCTAATCAAGAAAAAGAGTTCTTCATTCTTATGGTAAATATGATTGAGCCTTCTGACATATTTCGTCTTTCTGAATATGATAATAATGTTTGGACACTGTCTCTGATACTATGGGAGATTGATTCATTTTGTTTTATTATTTTACTTTGACGTGAATGCTTGCTACAATTTAAAAGAGGTTTTTTTGTACCTTTCCATTTAACATGTAAGAAACAGACATGAATATCCATAAGGTTGAATATTAAGAAGTAAATTTTGGTTATGTGATTAATTCTATAATAAGGGTTGAATCTTTAAAAGTAAAATTTATTTTTGTGATTATTTTGTAATCAAAAGGGTTAACTGTGGTGGCAAATTTTATTTTAACCATTTGTTTAATGATGTTAACCATTCGTTTAAAGATTGTTTTAAACCTCCACAAAATCCTGCTCCTTCCTGTAGACTTTTAAAGCACCAGAGAGGGAAACAGCTACAGCCGTCAACTATAACCCAGTAAAATTATTTAGTTTTACTAGTTTGAAGCTTCTCACATTGTTGTCTTTTGCTTAGATAGAAGTGGAGAAGGCCGATGACTGTTTACGACAGTGAGAACTACGTAGGCTTCTGCCTCCTGAGATAAACTGTTGTTTAGGCTAATATTGGGAACAGAGAGCAGAGGGGAAGGTGAGGATGGTTTGACTTTTGGTGATGTCCTCTTTTCAACTATGGCCAGGCTAAAAGATAAAGTTAGAGGGGTGGCTTAACAGAGTTTTTTCACTATATGATGTTTTGATGTTTAGACTTTAGGTTAGAAAGACATTTTCGGAACTTCCGGTTTGGGCCATGCTGGAGTAGGAAGCACGAGAGACGAGCTCCGACCTAACTTGCTTAGAACTTTCCTTAAAGGTGTTTTTAACGCCGTGGAACTGAACAACGACGGATATTAAAGTGTTACTTAGCCACAAACGTATAATGAGCACCTCTAGACACAAACAATCGACGACGCGGAACACCATTGCTAGCAAGCTAGCTACTATGGCCTCCCCTGCTAACGAATGCTCCTCCAACAACGACGATGGACTCTCCATGGGCCAGCTGGTGGAGGAGCTGTCCAAGCAGCGTGCAAGTTTAAGAGAGGACATTTCCATCCTCATTCAGGAATCTATTGGCCCTTTACAGTCGTCTGTGAACGCTATAAAAGAGACTGTGGATACATTTCAACGCCGCTTGACTGCAACGGAATGCTTAGCGGGAGAGAATTTTGAAAAAATATTCGCAGCAGATGCAGCCATCAAGTCACCGTGCGCCCAGAATACAAAGCTCCTGGATCGCATTGAGGACTTAGAAAACGCGCTCGCAGATCTAATCTGAGAATTGTAAATGTTCCGGAAGGCAGTGAAGGGGACGAGGATCCTGTAGCGTTCCTGGTCAAACATGCTGATGGAGATTATGGGCAGATAGGTGTTTGACTCTGCTCCAACTTTGGAGAGGGCGCACAGAGTGGGCAAAAGCCTGAACACACTGGAAGGTCCCCCCGGCCGTTTGTGGTATGCTTCCAATGATTCCAGGAAAAGGAGCGAAGTGCTGCAATGGGCCGGCGACCGATACGACCTGAAATACAAAAATTCTACCCTGAGAATATACCCAGATTTCAGCGTCAGTCGTGTCAAGAAGACGTGCGGAATTCAACGACATCAAGCAGGCACTTTACAAAAAGGGAATAAAATTCCAGCTGCTTTACCCAGCCTGCCTGCGAGTCTCTTTCGGAGGGAATACACTTAAATTTGACACACCGGAGGACGCCAAGGCGTTCTACAATCAACAGGTGATGACCCCAGAGTGACCCGACAGTTTGCTTGACAGCTCTGAACTTGTTACGAAGTGGCTGTGTGGCTACTTTGGCTGACTGCCAGCGGCTATTTTTGTCGCCGTGTTAATTTTTTCGGACCGAACTGTGCTTGAGGAAATGGGTTGTCTTAGCCAACTGGTATAAAAAGATGCGTTAACATTTTAAGGTAAATCTGTGTTATGTGAATTTGTTTGTTTGGGACCATTCTATACTGGGACTTAAGTTATAACTTACCAACTTATGTGGTGGCTAATGTTACACTAAGCAATATATTAATGTTAGCTAACTGTTACAGTTTAACGTTACTATCGTTGCCCAAGCTCACTGCCGGATTAGCCCGTGACGATGTGGCGAATGTTAGACGGCGATATTGATTATCTTGAAACTGTTTTTAGTTTAATTTTTAGAAGGTCAAGGCTCTCTCGCAGGTTAACGGTTTAGTTAAGACACGATGCATCCCCGGAAGATTCAGGATCCAGTAGGGGCCGCGGTCTGCCTATGTTCTGGAGGCAGACATTGGATATTTTTATGTTATTTTTACTGTTGGGATGGGTTTGATTATTGACACAACTACTTTTTGTTCACTCTGTGTTAAAACAGGTTTTTATACTGCCAAAGGGGATTTTTGTACATTTTGTATGACTATTATTTTGGATGAGTTGTTGACGAACGGCCGCCTTTCTGCTGTGGGGTGTACTCTCCACCCCTTCCTCCTCTTCCCTCTCAAGACACATGTCTGATGACACAAATGATAGTAGAGCTGAAGTAAGCGTGTCTTCCACCCGATGTATAAGCTGGAATGTTAAGGGCTTGAACGGGCCGATTAAAAGAGCACGGATATTTTCCCACCTGAAAAAATTAAATGTAGGTGTAGCATTTTTACAAGAAACCCACCTGACCATAGCGGATCAAGTTAGGCTCCGGAAAAACTGGGTTGGACAAACTTTCCATTCTGCGTTTAACACCAAGGCACGGGGAGTGGCAATATTGATCCATAAAAAAATATTGTTTACGCCTTCAAAAACGATCTCTGATCCTCAGGGACGGTTCATAATAGTGTCAGGTTCCCTCTTTAATACCCCAGTCGTACTTATAAGTGTATATGCCCCTAACTGGGATGATATTGGCTTCATTAACAACTTCATCTCCCTAATTCCGAATCTAGATTCACATAGGCTCATTCTTGCTGGGGATCTGAATACTGTGACTGACCCAGCTATAGATCGCTCCAATCCTAAAACTTTAGCACGTTCCAAAATGTCCCAGGCTCTTTGTGATTTCATGGATCAAACTGGCTGTGTGGACCCATGGAGGTTTTTCTACCCACATAAAAAAGAATTCTCTTTCTTTTCACACGTCCATCATACATACAGTAGAATAGATTACTTTTTTATTGATAAAACGCTCCTTCCTTCTGTAAAAAATGTGGAGTACACCGCCATAGTAGAATCAGACCATGCACCTATGGTTCTTGACTTTCTTTTCTCTCAAAACCTAGCACAGCGCAATAACTGGAGACTGAACACAGCCTTATTGGCAGACAAACAGTTTTGTGAATTTGTATCTAAGGCAATTGATGAGTTTTTGTTGTTCAACAGATCAGACTTAATCTCACCATCTACTTTATGGGAGACATTGAAAGTTGTCATAAGGGGAGAAATTATATCATACTCCATATCACGTAATAAAGCGAGAAAACAGAGAGAGCAGGAACTTGTCAACTATATAAGAAAAATAGACCACCAGTATTCCTCGGCCCCAACCCGGAACTATATAAAGACAAAATTGCTCTGAAACGCAAACGGATCGAGTTGTTATCGACACAAAAACAGAGAGACACCTCCTCTGGTCAAAAGGGCTACTATGAGCATGGGGAAAAAGCAGGCCGCTTGTTAGCTTACCAGTTGAAATGTAATTCAGCATCTCGTATGATCCCAATGATTCGCAGTGGTTCACAGTCAACAATAGATCCAGTGGAAATAAACAATGCTTTTAAAGCATTTTACTCTGACTTGTATACATCTAAATTCCCACAAGATACATCAAACATGTCACAGTTTTTCAATAATCTAGATATCCCTAAAATAGATGTGGCTGTTAGAACTGACTTGGACAAGCCCTTGCGACTTCAAGAAATCTCTGATTCCATCCAGAAAATGCAAAGTGGCAAAACCCCAGGGCCAGACGGCTACCCTGTGGAATTCTACAAGAAATTCTCATCCCAGCTAGCTCCCATCCTTCTGGAAATGTTCAATCATTCATTCATTCAAGCAAACCTACCACAGAGCTTAACAGAGGCCTCTATCTCACTCATTTTGAAACCCGGTAAGGACCCGCTTGAGTGTGGGTCATATCGGCCAATTTCACTCCTAAACACAGATGTAAAGATATTAGCTAAACTCCTTGCCTCAAGATTGGATACTGTAATGCCCCATATAATCTCAAATGACCAAACCGGATTCATGAAGGACCGCCACTCTTTCATAAATATTCGCAAACTCCTGAATGTTGTGCATTCTCCAGCATCCGGGGAGATTCCAGAGGTGGTTGTCTCCCTGGATGCGGAGAAGGCATTTGACAGAATCGAGTGGGGTTATCTGTTTGCCGTCCTCGAAAGATTTGGCTTTGGTTCTAATTTTATTTCTTATATCCGCCTGTTATATACTTCCCCAAAAGCATCAGTGATAACTAACAAATTAGCTTCCCAGCTTTTCCCTCTGTCGAGGGGCACCAGACAGGGCTGTCCCCTCAGCCCACTCCTGTTCGCATTAGCTATAGAACCTCTGTCGATTAAGTTGAGAACATCGCACGTCATACACGGGCTCCACAGGATGGGAGTCGAACATAGAATTTCCCTATATGCAGACGATTTATTGCTCTATATATCTGACCCAGTGTCCTGTGTTCCTAATATTGTGGAATTGTTACATATTTTTGGGCTTTTCTCCGGTTACAAATTGAACCTGTCTAAAAGTGAATGTTTTCCACTCAATAATTTGGCTCTTCAGATTTCAGATAATGAACTCCCCTTCCGTATTTCCAAATCTGGCTTTAAATACTTAGGTGTACAGATCACCCGTAACTTCTCTGATCTTTACAAAAAGAATTTCAAACCTCTCATGAGAAAATTAGAATCGGACCTTCAGAGATGGTCAGCCTTATACCTCTCTCTCACAGGTAGAGTTAATTGTATAAAAATGAATGTTTTACCTAGGTTTTTGTATTTGTTTCAGTGTCTCCCAATATTTTTGCCCAAATCCTGTTTTCAGTCTTTAAATAAATTGATCTTTTCCTTTCTGTGGGATGGTAAAAATCCTAGAATCCGGAAAGAATTCCTAGAGAGACCCAAAAACCAGGGTGGTCTAGCACTTCCCAATCTAAGGAATTATTATTGGGCGTCAAACATACAAAAAGTTATTTATTGGTTTCAGTTTCCAGAAAGGGAATGGTGCCAAGTTGAAGGAAACTCCTGTTTATCAACATCTCTCTCCGCTTTAATTACAGCAAAACTACCTTTCTCACCAGCACAGTACACTCAAACCTTGCCGATGCGTTCTACTCTCAAAATATGGGCACAATTTAGGCGTCACTTCAAACTTCTCGACTTTTCTATGTGTAGCCCTATTACTAACAACCACCTCTTTCCTGCAGCCAGATTGGACCATACCTTTACACAGTGGCACAGAGTTGGTCTTCGTAGATGTAGTGACTTTTATATGGACGGTCTATTCGGCAGCTTTGATGATCTTGCTGAGAAATTTAAACTACGACGGTCAGATTTATTTAGATATTTCCAGGTCCGTCACTTTATTCAAACATGGTGCTCAACCTTCCCAGCCTTGCCAGTAAATTCGGGTTGTTGGACAATATCTTACAAACTCCTGTGCAGCATAAAGGGGCGATTTCAAATATATCCAACACAATCTCATCTTTTCAAAAAGTGTCATTAGATAAACTCAGAGCTGATTGGGCTGAAGAACTTGGGATGGAGATATCTGATGCAGCCTGGGACTGCGCTCAGAGTAGAGTTAATGGCACATCCTCCTGTGCCCGCCTTAACTTGATACAATTTAAAGTCTTTCACCGAATTTATTATACGAAATCAAAATTGTCCAAGATATACCCAGACATTGATGACAGATGTGACCGCTGTAATTCTACTTCAGCCGACATGGCTCATATGTTTTGGACTTGTCCAAAGTTAAAAGAATTTTGGTCAACGGTTTGCAAAATTTTAAATGAAGCATTTGGCACGAATGTAAGGCTGAATGCAGAAATGGCCATTTTAGGTGTATTTGTGAGTGAGGTCTCAATGACCACTAACAAGAGAAGCGCATTTGCTTTTGCCTCCCTGTTGGCCCGTAGAAGGATAGTACTGAAGTGGAAATCTCCTGAACCACCATTTTCATCAGTCTGGCTCAACGACCTGATGCTATTCCTGAAATTAGAAAAAATCAAGTATTTCTCTAGAGGTTCGACTGACACGTTCCATAAGATATGGGATCCGTTGTTGTTGTACTTTGAGAGGCAGCGGCGCCCTCCCCTAGATAATATAAGGCCCTAACAGCTCTACCGCCATACACGAGTTGCGTTGTCTGATGTGTTTTCCACACGAAATGGGAACTGCTTTCTCCGTCAACCTCATCACATATCCTTATTATTATTTCTTTTCTTTTTTTTTTTTTTTTTTTTTTTCTATTTTTCTCGCTTTTGTTTTGTTAGTAATGGCAGTATGTGGGTGGGATGGGGTTCATTTTCAGAAAAAAAAAGAAAAGAAATCAGGACACTGTAACCAAATGCATAGATCTGTATTGTTTTGCCTTTCTTGAATAAAACATGGTTTAAAAAAAAAAAAGAAAGACATTTTCAGTTGTGCTGCGTGTACCTTTGAAACTGTGTTTTCTCCATTTGCAAATGTAAATAAATACTCAAAGACCAAACTTTGGTTTAATTCTCAAACGGTCGTTATTCGTTTTGATTTTATCATGAATATCACTTACTCTGCTGCTTCAAGGAAAACTTCCACCACAGTTTTATTACAGAACGTGTATGAAACCCATGACCAAAATAGTCATACATTCTGTCATCGTGCTACTTATGGATATAATGATAGTCAAAGTTAAAGTAAAAAAGATTTTCTCCTCTTTTGGCTGGGGACCCTGTGGAACCTTCACAAGGACCCCTGGGGGTCCTCAGACCTTACTTACCTCTGTTTAAATCTGGATCCCTCAATTCCCGCAAACTATAGGCCAATCTCCAAGATGCCTTTTATTTCGAAAATCTTTGAAAAAGTTGTAGCTAATCAGCTCTCTGCTGTTTTAGCCACTCACAACATACTAGACACATTTCAATCGGGCTTCCGTCAGAAACACTCTACAGCAGTCAACGTCAACTGGCCCGCCAAAGCTTTTAGTCTGGCCCGCAGAATAATTATGAATTCACAAAATGTAAAGAGGAAAAAATGCGTTCTGTTATTTATCATTTCAAGCATTTAGAGAAAAAACCCAGCCCCCTGTATTTGCATCTCTATTCACATGCCGGGATTCTGTGCAACGATGCCCAAGCTCCACACACACAGCTGAGCCGAGATGTGTGTGCGTTAAAACACGCAGCACCTGACTGGGAAGGATACAGGATATTACCAACGGCCGCTGGGGCAGATGAACTCACGCTAGTCTTTTCTCTGTAAGTAGGCTACAATAAAACCTTTGTGAGTAAAAAGTCAATACTTATCAATGCACTCACCTGTGTAGACCGGCATAAACATGTAGAAAGCGATATTTCAGTCTGCTCTGTCTGCTCAGTCTGCTCTTGTCCACCACGCTGTTTTACGCAAACACAGCTCTACTCTGCAATTTTTACAAACAAGCTAAAACAAAAGCTGTCGGTTTTTAGTCTAACATTTTACCTTAGTTTGCCGGGAATCTGGAAATTTGGACAAATTCTTGTAAACCTCACTGCTGGCTGAACAAACCAAACTCTCCGCTAGAGCGGTAAATCTATGGAGGTAGGCTATTATAAGACCAAAACAGATACATGTGGACAGATACTTAACAGATACTTAATATGCACGTGAATGACGCGATTCGATTTGAGTTCTTCATTCTTGATGATGATGATGCTGGTTGTATTATTTTGCAACCCCATCTTTCATTGTAAATGAGGCATCCTTGATGAGTGCATAGCCTGCTTATCAGTCATTCATCATTAAAGCTTGGCTTTTCCACGTCTTTGACAGTGACATGTTTACCCGACAACAGCCATTTCTTTCTGCAAGCATTTTCCACCAATCAGGACGCTGCATAGGCCTACTACAATAATGTTTCCATAATCACAGACTTTAACCATCACTCCTCAGTGAACTGCCTCCTAGTCTGAGATAATTTTCTAGTTAAAGAGCCTTGTTATCAGTATGTATGAGTTTGCTCACATTAATACATGTAAAAAAAATATAGCATTAATTCAGTAAGAAAGTGGAAATTTCGAACAAGAATAGGCGTAGGCTATTAGGTATAAATGAATTTTATTTTCTTTATTTGAAAGTCTGGCCCCCAGAGTGTCTGCTTAGAAAAATTCTGGCCCTTGAAAAAATGTAGTTGACGACCCCTGCTCTACAGAAACCGCTCTTCTTAGAGTATCCAATGATCTAATGATGTCTTCTGATGCGGGTAAATGTTCTGTTCTGGTACTATTGGACCTTAGCGCAGCGTTCAATACTGTGGATCACACCATTTTGCTTGACAGACTTAAGCACTGGGTTGGGATCTCTGGGAGCGCCCTGGACTGGTTCACCTCCTATCTTTCAGATAGAACCTATTCAGTGTCACTGGGCCCCTATTCCTCTGAAAACGCGGCTCTTTCCTGTGGGGTGCCGCAGGGCTCTGTGTTAGGTCCAATTCTATTTACATTGTATATGCTTCCCCTAGGCCACATAATTAGGCAATTTGGAGATATACGTTATCATTTCTACGCTGATGACATCCAGCTGTATGTCTCTTTTAAGCCGGAGGAAACTAACAAAGTGTCAGCACTTCTAAATTGTTTGTCCTCCATTAAGGATTGGTTGGCAAACAATTTCTTGCAGCTTAATGAATATAAGACCGAAGTCCTTAATGTTGCTCCGGATACTACAGCCTCCAAAGTTGTTAATCTTTTGGGTGGTTTCAGTGGTACAGTCCAATCTTAGAAACCTTGGTGTTATATTTGATCAGAATATGTTTCTTGACCAACATATCAGGTCACTGAACCGTACATGTTTCTTTCAACTGAGAAACATTGCTAAACTTAGGACCGTGGTTTCGCAAGGTGAACTTGAGATGATCATTCATGGTTTTGTTTCATCACGGCTTAATTACTCCATTATCACTTGTCTTAGCAAGTCATCCCAGGACCGTCTGCAACTACTGCAAAATTCTGCTGCTAGGCTGTTGACCAGGTCCAATAGAATGTCACACATCACTCCTGTGTTATCCATGTTACATTGGCTTCCAATAAAGTTCAGGATCCAATTTAAGGTTCTAGTTCTTACATATAAAGCATTGCATGGACAGGCGCCTGTTTATATCTCTGACCTGCTCCAGCTGTCCATCACTAACAGGTCACTCAGGTCTTCTAACCAGGGACTACTGGTGGTCCCACGCACTCGTTTAAAGACTAAAAGTGATCGTTATTTTGAAGTGGTAGCTCCGACCTTGTGGAACGCTCTTCCTGTTAACTTACGTTCTGCAGTCTCGGTTGATGCTTTTAGAAAGCAACTGAAAACATACTTGTTTCAACTGGCTTTTGTCTAATGTTTGTAATTTTGGGTTTTATTCTTTTAATCCTCATTCGAACTGCATTTGTTGTTGCTTGTTTACTTTCTGTTTTGGATTCTATTGTAATTTAATCAAATGTCTTTTGTGTGAAGCACGTTGTGACTCTGTCTGTGAAAGGTGCTATATCAAATAAATAAATTACTTACTTACTTACTTATCAGTGGTGAAATGTAACTCAAGTAGGCTACTGTACTTCAGTCCAAATGTTGAGGTACTTGTACTTTACTTGAGTCTTTTCTTTTCATGCCACTTTCTACTTCTACTCTGCTACATTTCAGAGAGAAATATTGTATTTTTTACTCCACTACATTCATCTGTTACAACTTTAGTTACTAGTTACTTTACACATTAAGATTTCTGCACACTAAACACATGTAGTTTATAAAATCTGATGTTTAATTCTAAAGTAAACTAGCCAACAATATAACGGCCTACAAGTCCAGCTGAGATAATTAGACCATTAAACCACAACTGGTTGGATCCTTTACACATTCTACAATGTTTTAATACTTTACTACATTTTCCTGATGATACTTACAGACTTATGCTGAAGGAACATTTTCACTGCAGGACTTTAACTTGTAACAGAGTATTTTTACAGTGTGGTATTAGTACTTTTACCTAATACCATTGGTGCCTACCCCCTCCCCCTCAGCACTGGCTCCCCCCAAGGCTGCATGCTGATCCCACTACTGACTCACACACGATCTCACACCCCTCCCTCCAACTCTGGGATTACATTGGCTGATGACACGCCAGTGGTGGGACTCATCTGGGGAGAGGACGAGTCCGCCCACAGAGATGAGGTGCAGAAACTGTCGGGGTGGTGTACAACCTGTCGCTACATTAAAAGAAACCTTATCCCAGACTTGAGGAAGTGCAGAGCTGCCCCCCCGCCTCCAATCTTCATAACTGGAAACTGTGTGGAAAGTAGGGCTGGGGAAAAAAATGTATTCACAATGGTATCGTGATTTGTTTTGACACAATTTAAAAAATTGATTCTTTTACCTGGAATCGCTATTTTTTATTTATTAATTTTCCCAATGATTTACCTTAATATTTTCTGTTTATAAGGTATTGCTGACGGCGACTACATCATAGCAGTAAATCCGTCTTATCTTCTTCTTTACAAAGTAAATAAATGTCAGGCTGACTGACTGACATGTGATGTGCATTCTTCTTAGAAAACTGTTGTCTCATGATATATTGTCTCTAGAAGTGTTAATCAACTTTGTTTTTTTTTTAAAGAATTTTAAATCACAATACCAGTGATGGAAGAAGTATTCAGATCATTTACTTAATGTGTCCATGTGTTCTTAAGTAAAGAAAAATGTAGCCATTCAATTGAATTGATATAAGAGACACTAAGGGGTGTGGGTTTGGATTATTAAAATTTCTAGTTCCGGGGCTGAAAGTATCTGTCTTTGAAAGAAGCATGTTAGCACAGATTGCCTAGAACATGACAAGTGATCACAGGAAAAAACAACAAGAAAGCACAGCATGATTTTTAGGCCAAAAAATGCAGCAGATAATTTCTGTTTCATGAGTTTAGTGTTATAAATGACATTTATCTAGAAAAGATCACTCCTCTGCCAATGAAGCAGATGGGAATGTGAGGTTGAGAGAGAGGACGAGAGACCTTTGGAATGCATTTTCCTTCCAAACTAAGTGTCACTACCCAATGTGAGTCAAGTGCAGATGTGAGTTGCGCATGCTCAGATTTAAACGGTTTTATGGCAGAACACCAAGGGATCTGGATCTGGCTGAATTTTGAAATCCATAAAATAATAAACTTTTCTCATTACAATCAATAAGAGAAGATAGAAATCATTTCAAAAACATGTTAGCTATCTATGATTGTTTGATTGCTAAAACACCATTCAAGTGACATCCTTCATTGTGTTTGATTGCTAACTTGTAGCCAGCAGTGAACAAACTTCATTATGTAGGTCCATTTTTATTGTATTGACATTACAGAAGTCTCTCGTTAGCAGGTTCTTGTAGGCTACTTCAGCCTCTAATCTAGAACTGACATCAGGGATCATGCCGTGAAAATGTGATGCTTTATGCTAAATAATAAATTACTGCTATGTAGTGGCTATTCAGTTAAAAAAAATTATAGCCACTGTCCCAGCAATAGAAGAGCGGTTTTAACGCACCTTTGTTCCTTTGTTGTTGATCCAGGCATGCGGTCGTTGTTTGAAAGTAATATTTAAACACAAATATCCTACCTACAAATAAATCTTTATCATCCGACCAAAACGTTGTAGGCTAATGTTGCATGTGTGAATCAGGGAAAATAAAACAATACTAATGGTTTCTTAAATGATTTCAAATAAGATGAAACAGGATGACTAGATGTGTGGTTAAAAAACTGTGTTTGGTCTCAACTAAAGCTAGGACTTCCAAAAGGCCCCCACACCTGTCTCCAACTTCCCTTTATCAATTATACCACACCCACAATTTACCATGGTGTGGCTAATCTGTCAATCACTGGCCTAGCTGTCCATCAAAATCAGTGGATCAGAACTATAACCAAAATATGGGAAGTCTTAAAAATAATACCTATTGTCTTTCAATATTGTCTTTTTTGTTTGGCTTCTACAGCTATGTAATGTACCTACAGTGGGTTGCATAAGTTTACACACCCATGCTAAAGTTGACTAAAAAGAGGAATAAAAAATCATCTTTTGGAAATTGATCTTAATGCCTTAATTAAAAAAATTAGGAAAATCCAACCTTTAAGGACACCAATTTTCTTTGTGAATGAATAATGTATCGTAAATAAATAAATGTTCTTCCTTAAAATACAGGGGGCATAAGTATACACAACCGTATGTTAAATTCCCATAGTTATTTCATGGATCCAGGATACTATGCATCCTGATAAAGTTCCCTTGGCCTTTGGAATTAAAATAGCCCCCCCACACATCATCACATACCCTTCACCATACCTAGAGACTGGCATGGATTTATTTCAGTTAGCCTAATAGCTGGTTTGATTTTCATTGAGAGATGATCTTATTGAAAGTACCCCATACCATTCTCTAGGTATGGTGAAGGGTATGTGATGATGGGGGGCTATTTTAATTCCAAAGGCCAAGGGAACTTTATCAGGATGCATAGTATCCTGGATCCATGAAATAACTGGCCTTTAAAAATAAAAATCTGCCTTTTAACATAGGGGTGTGTATACTTGCCCCCTGTATTCTAACATTTATTTATTTACGATACATTATTCATTCACAAAGAATGAGAAATGAAAGGAAATTGGTGTCCTTAAAGGTTGGATTTTTCCAAATTTTTTAAATTAAGGCATTAAGATCAAATTTTCAAAAGATGTTTTTTTATTCCTCTTTTTAGTCAACTTTAGCATGGGTGTGTAAACTTGTGCAAGTAACTGTATCTCATTATTCTGTGGTTAACAGCAAAAGAGATCTGCGTCTGTCGCAAAAGTGACGCATGTGCAACTCACATCTGCACTCGACACACATCGGGTAGTGACCGTGCGTTCATGGACATCGGAAAAACGTTTTTCTGAGTGAAAACGTCACCATTCACGTAACTTCCTGTGGGAATCAGAGGTGGGAAACTCGGGCTGGATTTTGATAACCGAGTTTCCCAGTTGGTAACGCGTTGTTGACAACTGACGTTTGATGTAGGCGACTTTGGTTCACTGAACATATTTTAATGACAATAAACTGTTTATTGTGGACAAATGCCTCTGCCAATAAACATACACAGACATAATATGTTTCAAATTATTCATAAATAGGCCTATGTATAAAAAAACAAACACCTGGCGATGTGCTGTTTGGATGCTCACATAAGAAAACAGCAGAAAATATTTTGTTATTGTGGCCTCCATGTTTTCACACACCTGATGATGTAGGCTCCGCCCAACCGTTGGTGGCAGTCATGCAAAAAGTTGTTATGCCAAATGCCAATATAACAGAAGAAGAAGAACACGCATCCCAACCATGTGAACGCTACCAGTCAGAAAAACAACGTAACCACGCGGGCGGTCCCTGTTATTCCGAGGTGGCATGAACGCGCCATGGCACCAAGTAAGAGGCTGCCCAGTGTTGGAACTTCTTCACTAACTGGGTCTGCCGCCCTCACTTCCTCATTGCTTTACAGCAACGCCATCTTGTGCTCTGGTAACGCCACTGCAGACTGATGTGGTGTAGAATTACTCAATGCTCTTACTTACATTGTGTAATGTAGCAACTGATGTTTCATAAGAGCTAAAAAACACACACACTCATACTGTGTAGTTTGAGTGTGTGTGTGTGTATGCTGAAGGTACCTGGAAGTGCTCTGTATGTGCGTGCACACATATGTGTGTGTCTGTGGGAGTGAATTTCAGAGTCCGAGCCGGATTAAATGAAAAGGTTACACTAGGCATACAGCATTTTTCGGGCCCCTCCAAATCAGTGTTGTAATGTAACAAAGTTACTGTACTTAAAGGGGTGATAGAATGATTATATAGGGTATTTCACACTGTTCCTTATGGTCTCCTAATGGGGTATGTACCATTGGTTGGGCTGTAAATGGCCTGGTTGATATTTTATTGGCCCTTATGCATCCCTGTGTTTTGGCCCTATTTGTAACAAGAGCTTTTCTTCCAAATATGGTATGGTCATGAATATTTAGATGAGCTGCGCGCTAATTGGTTGAGCGACTTGCCATACGCACACATTAGAGACGCGCGCTGATTGGTTGAGCGAATCCCCAATACACACACATTAGAGAAGCGACAGAATCTCATATTCCAGACACTGCAATGTTTCATTACCAAATTCACTTCTGAGACTTTTTTAAGTGAGAAATCAACTATATAAAGCTGAAATATGGGCCGTTTTACAAAAATTGATGGCTAATTGCAAATTTGGTAAGATGTGTCGGACTTTAGGAGCTCCACACAGTCTGACGAGCAAGCGGCAGCCTGCTGGGCTCCATACCCAGGGCAAAGTCACCCTTTGTGGATACTGCACTACGGGGCTCCGCGGCCAGCTGCCGGCATAAATATAATATATTTACGGTTTGAATTTCATCAGGCCACTTATATAACATCATTCCCCAATGTCTTATAAAGCTAACCGTTGTGTCCGATTTGATTTTAAGGCATTTTTATGAACGCGAGGCGTCTTTGTAGGATGAGCAGCTGCTTGCTATATGTCCCATTCATTACAATGGGGGAAATACCGGGTAAGTTAGCTACGCTGTCGCCATAACTAAATTATATTTACAGTTTAAATTTGGTCCCATACTTATATAACATCATTCCCCAATGTCTTATAAAGCTAACCGTTGTGTCCGTTTGGATTTTTAGGGCATTTTTATGAACGCAAGGCGTCTTTGTAGGACGAGCAGCTGCTTGCTATATGTCCCATTCATTACAATGGGGAAATATCGCGGCTTGCTCACTTCGCATAACTAAAGTATATTTACAGTTTGAATTTGCCCCGGCATGAATATTACAGGTTCCTCAAGGTCTTACAAAGCTTAGCTCACACCTTTGATTTCGGATTTCAATTGAATGTATTTTTTGTGAATGTCAGAGTTAGGAGGAGGCTAGCTAGCTCTCATTGATGGACTCCATCTCACCGCGGCTCTATCAATGAGACTCGCGGACAAGAGGCGTTATTTCCTCGATTTTTTGTTTAAATAACTCAACACACATACCCATTAAAAGATTTACTGGAACCTGCAGGCTGCGGTAAAAGATTGCGGGTAAATGCAGCACTCCGCTGACACTGCGGGTCAGGGCGGCGATGTAGCAACCCAGGCAGCACCAACACCGGCACTAAACTCCGACACACAGTCGGAGAAAGTTTGCAATTAGCCATCCATTTTCGTAAAGCGGCCTATATTTGAGCTTTATATGGTTGATTTCTCGCATAAAAAAGTTTCAGAAGTGAATTTTGTAATGGAATAGCAGAGATCTGTGTGACCTAGCTAGATTCAAAAAACTACCTGATCTCAGGTCAGTTGTGTAGCCTATGTAAATGTTGGGGCGTGACCGTTCTCTTAATACACCCATGGCTGTGACAAAGGTTCCGGTTTTTGGGAGGTTGACGTCAACTTCCAGCTTTGTTGAGATTCGCCCGTTTTCAGCGGCAGTTTCAAAAAATGAGATTTTCATAGTAAAGGGGTGTCAATGGGATTTTGAGCTTCTATGTATGTCCTATTTACCCACCGAACTGTCGTTATTCAACTATGAAAGGGTAATAGCAGGCCCGACTGGCATCTTCTCTTATCATATATCATAACATTACTTTTGATACTTAAGTACAGTAAGTATCCAATACTTTAAGACTTTTACTCAAGTGATATTCTAAAAGGTGACTAACTTCTACCAAAGTAATTTTCTGGTCAGATACTTGTACTTTTACTCAAGTATTGTTTTCGAGTACTTTATACAAGACTGCTCCAAATGGACACTTGTTATTTGGTGAATAAACAAGATTACTTTGAACTTCCACATGATTATTCATTATTCAAATTCATAATTTATTTAGGTATTTTAATGCTTCTAATTTAGGCTTATTTGAAGGGCCTGCAGACAAACTTGTGTAAAGCCTCTCTTTGTTTTGTTTTTTCTTCTTCATTCCAGATTTGGTAATACTGACTTCAGGTCAGCAAGAATTAGAAATCTATCTGGATGGGCTGTCTGATGCTCACAGATGGCGTGATACTGTTTAATTTGCATTATGACTCATTTGGAATAATATTGTAGAGAGGTAACACAGCACATCTGTGCCGGCAGTCTCATGACTTGGACTGTTTTTGCAATGAGGCTCATTTGCAAAGAAAGGGGACAAATTTGCACCATATTACCTGTGCAAATAGCACAAGAGCATGAGACGCCCTTTGCTTGGCAGAGCAGTTTGGGGTGAATACAAAAGGAGGAGCTCAGTCCCCCAAGTCAGGAAGTAAGCTGAGGGAGTCAAAAAGTTCTAGGAAAGGCTTCCATGTCTCTAGGAATGTCGAGATAGAGCCTTTCAAAGAAGATCTAAGCTTCTCAAGCTTCAAATTGGCGAGCACCTCTTTAATCCAACAGTTGTGTGTAGGGGGGCGGGAAAGCTTCCAGTTGAGCAAGATCAGTCTCCGAGCTAGCAGAGATGTAAACCCTAGGGCCCGCCTAAGTGCAACAGGGAGGTCAGTGTCAGGGGAAATGCCAAAAATGGCTGACAAAGGGTTAGGGGGGATAATGTCCTAATAGGCTCTACTCATGGTGTCAAAAATGCTCATCCAAAAAGTTTTTAATTTAGGGCAAGACCCGTGTTTTTTTCCCCTGAATCTTAGAATGTTTTACATTTGAAGCGTTACTCTGGAAACATTTTGTTAAGGCAGTGTATATGGCCCAACACACAGAGACACCTCACAGGACACAGATAAATAGTTCAAGTGTTTATTAGATGATTATACTCAGTGGAGATGAACAACCGAGGCTGTGTTAGCATTTTTCTGGGAGTGAACCGAAAACAGGCAGTGGCGGATCTGAAGAAGGTCCACGGTTGAAACCAGGCGAAGCAGGTGGATACGTCGGAGTTTGCGAGAGGCAGGCAGCACGGCGGAGCACGGCAGGTGGGGAGCAGGTTACAGCAGGATCTGCACAGAGGAATAGTAGTTAGACAAAGCAAACGTAAAGTCGAGAGAGTTGCTAGAGCAGGGATACTGGGCCAAGTTACCACGTCGGGGTATGTAACGATCTGGCGCTGAGGAGGTGAACAGCCCGGGTTTAAATACTGCAGGTGTGAATCATTGAATGAGCCTCAGCTGTGCCAGCGACAGACCAGGAATGAACGGCCACGCCTTCTGACCCAGTTCCTCCAGACACGCCCCCTGCCACTTCCAGGTAAAGACAAACAGTACAGGCAGACACAGGGAAAATGGAGACACAAACACACAGAAGGGGGAAGAAAGCAGCTGTCCCACAACAGTACCCCCCCCTCAACAGACGCCTCTCGGCGTCCCACCAGGCTTGTCAGGATGTGCGTTATGAAAGTCCGTAACCAACTGCGAATCCAGGATGAACCTCCTGGGGATCCAGCACCTCTCCTCTGGACCATAACCCTCCCATTCCACCAGGTATTGCAGACCCCTGCCACGCCTCCGGACGTCCAACAGCTGGCGGACAGTGTAGGCTGGATGGTCGTCGATGATGCGCACCGGAGGTGGGGGATCCGCAGGTGGGCACAGGGGACTGGAGGACATGGGTTTAAGGTGAGACACGTGAAAAGTCGGGTGAATCTTCATAGCTGGAGGGAGCTTCAACCGAGCAGCAGAGGGGTTCACCATGGAGTCGATGACGAAGGGTCCCAAATATCGGGGGGAAAGCTTGCGGGACTCTGTGCGCAGAGGGATGTTCTTGGAAGAGAGCCAGACCTCCTGGCCAGGTTGGAAAGGGGGTGCAGGGGTTCTGTGCCTGTCCGCCACCCTTTTACTTCGCTCTGAGGTCCGAAGCAGTGCTTCTCGGGCATCGCTCCACACCTGGTGGCAGCGGCGAAGATGTTCCTGTACAGAGGGCACCGCCAATTCCTTCTCCTGGGCAGGGAACAAAGGAGGTTGGAATCCTAGAGCCACCTCAAAGGGAGAGAGGCTGGTGGCAGAGGTGGTCAGCGAGTTATGTGCATACTCAATCCAAGGAAGGTGTTTAGCCCAGGAGGAGGGATGCAGAGCAGCCACACAACGGAGAGATGCCTCTAGGTCCTGGTTCGCCCTCTCCGTCTGACCATTCGTCTGTGGATGGAACCCTGAAGACAGACTGACAGATACACCAAGAGCAGAACAAAATTCCTTCCACACACAGGAAATAAACTGTGGGCCTCTATCGGAAACTATGTCCACAGGTATTCCATGGGGACGGAATACATGTTGGACAAAGAGGTCCGCTGTCTCACTGGCAGTAGGTAATTTAGGTAATGCTATATAGTGAACCGACTTAGAGAATCTGTCCATGATGGTAAGTATAGTGTCATTACCTTCAGACACAAAGTCCAAAGCCACATGGGACCAGGGGCGACTAGGGACTGGGAGGGGTTGCAAAAGTCCAGAGGGTGAGCGGTGTGAGGCCTTGCCCCGAGCACAAATCGAGCAAGCCGCCACATAGGCTCGGACTGCCGCTTCTACCGAAGGCCACCAGAAGTGTCTCTTCGAAAGCGTCAATGTGCGGTGTCTCCCAGGGTGACAGGCAAAACGAGAGGCGTGGACCCACTGCAAAACCTGAGACCGCACAGACTTGGGAACAAAGAGCCGATCAGGCGGCCCATCTCCTGGACCAGGATCCGACTCTTGGGCCGTCTTCACTAATGACTCGATCTCCCACTGGACAGCGGCCACAACACAGGAGGAAGGCAGGACTGCTTCAGGCTCGTTGGCATCCCCAGAGTCGACGAACTGACGGGACAGCATCGGGTTTGACATTCCGTGAACCAGGTCGGTAGGTCAGGATGAAGTTAAACCTGCTGAAAAACAGGGCCCATCTTGCCTGACGGGAGTTGAGCCTTTTGGAGGACTGAATGTAGGCCAAGTTCTTATGGTCCGTCCACACCACAAATGGTTGCTCAGCTCCGTCCAGCCAATGCCGCCATTCCTCCAATGCCAACTTCACCGCCAATAACTCCCTTTTTTCCCACGTCGTAGTTTTGTTCTGCTGGTGACAATTTTTTAGACAGGAAAGCACTAGGGTGGAGTTTCTGGTCCGAGGGGGAGCGTTGGGAGAGGACGGCTCCCACCCCAGAGTCAGAAGCGTCCACCTCCACAATGAACTGCAGAGATGGGTCAGGGTGAGTCAACACAGGTGGTGAGGTAAACAGGTCCTGCAACCTTTTCATAGCCTGATCAGCCTCGGGGGACCAGTGAAAAGCACCTCGAAAAACCAAATTCACATGCAAGAGTCTTATTTGCTGATTTCTCTTCAGCTTTTAATAAGATGCAGCCTCATATTTTAATAGAGCGACTGGCCTCTTATTTTAATCTACCTGATCAGATTTTATTGCTGCTCTTAAATTTCCTAACAGACAGACTCCAGCAAGTATTTGTGAATGGCTACATGTCCAGCATCCTCACTTAAAACACAGGGTCTCCGCAGGGCTGTGTCCTTTCTCCTTTGCTTTTTATTATGTACACAGATAGCTGCAGGACTTCACAACTGGGTAGCTACCTTGTGAAATTTTCGGATGACTCTGCCCTACTGTCACTTCTGCAGGGGCCCAATCCGGCCACGGTGAGTGTCTTATCACAATTTGTGAACTGGTGTGATGATAACTTCCTGGACCTTAATGTGACAAAAACTAAAGAGTTAATTATTGATTTTAGAAAGAATCGTTTTAACCCGGAAGACAGCATTATTCATGGAGAAAATGTTGAAATTGTAGAAACATATAAGTACTTACGAACCATGTTTGACTCAAACCTGAAGTTTGATAAAAACACAGAGTCAATCATTACCCGGGGACAACAGAGAATCCACATTGACGCGAAGCTAAATTCTTTCAATGTGTCGCAGAGGATCTTATGTAACTTTTATTATTCATTTATTGAAAGAAAGTTACTTTTTTCTTTTATCTGCTGGTTTTATGGATTGTCTGTGCGGGACAAGAATAGACTAAGCAGTATTGTCAAAATCTGCTCCAAGATCATTGGTGTTCAGCTGACAGACCTGAGCTCCCTTTGGAAAAAACGGGTGCTCCAGAAGGCTAGACAGGTCATGAGTTATCCTGGCCATGTTTTTGTCGGCAGAATTCTGCCTAATGCCCTCAGGACGACGCGTACCTTGCCGCCCCAAAGGAAAATACAACAGATATGCCAATTCTTTTAATTCCCTCGGCCATTAAATTCTTAAATATTGTTGACAGCGAACTTACTATGCTGCCAGGCATTCAAAACCTTTTGTATCATTACCTATTTAGTATTTACTTAAGTATTATCATTATTTATTTAATATGATACTATCTTGAGAGTCAGTTGCTGCTTAGTCAGTATCATGGCCTGTGTTTGTGTATCACTTGTTTGATTTTTGATGCCCATTTATGCAGTATGATGTCATTGACAGTATTTCTCTGTTTGTCTGTATGCCTGATTAAGTGTTGTCTTGTCGATACGACTGGTAGACTAAAAACAGAATTACCCTATGGGGATAAATAAAGTTGTTTTGAATTTGAATTGAATTTGAAACGGAACTTTGGGGGATGTGAGTTTAGTAAGGGGGGCTACCACACGACTAAAGTCTTTAATGAATCTGCGATAAAAGTTTGCGAATCCCAGAAAGCGCTGTAACTGCTTGTGACTAGTGGGTGTGGGCCACTCAGTCATTGCCTTGGTCTTTTCCGGGTCAGCAGACACCTGTCCGCTCTCAATGATGAACCCCAGGAAGGGGATCGAACGCTGGTGAAAGTCACATTTCTCTGCTTTAATGTAAAGTTTATTTTCCAAAAGGCGTTGGAGAACCTGACGGACGTGGGACACATGCTCTTCGAGGGATGTGGAAAAAACCAGAATGTCGTCGAGATAAACAAAAACGAAGCGGTTCAAAAAATCCCTTAACACATCATTAACCATTGCCTGAAAAACAGCTGGGGCGTTTGTGAGGCCAAACGGCATGACCAGGTATTCAAAATGGCCTAACGGGGTGTTGAAAGCTGTTTTCCATTCATCGCCCTGACGTATACGAACAAGGTGATAAGCGTTACGGAGGTCCAGTTTAGATAAAAACGTGGCGCCCTGAAGGGGTTCGAATGCGGAATTAATGAGCGGCAGGGGGTACTTATTTTTCACCGTTATGTTATTGAGTCCACGAAAGTCAATGCATGGCCGTAACGTCTTATCTTTCTTTGCAACAAAAAAGAAACCTGCCCCAACAGGGGACGACGAAGGGCGAATGATGCCCGCAGCCAGAGAGTCGCCAATGTATTTCTCCATCGCCTCCCTCTCTGGCCGGGACAGATTATACAGCCGACTCGAAGGTAACGGGGCTCCCGGCAGCAGCTCTATAGGGCAGTCATAAGGCCTGTGGGGGGGCAGTGACAATGCTTTCTGTTTACTGAAAACCTCAGATAGGTCGTGATAATTCTTGGGAACAGAGGCTAGATCAGGCGAAGATTCAGGGAATGCAGGAGGAGTCTCAGCTGGAGGGATAGCCGATCCCAGGCACTCAGAATGACAACGGTCGCTCCAGCTTTGGATTGCATGACGCCGCCAATCGATTTTGGGATTGTGTAAACTCAACCAGGGGAACCCGAGGATAAGAGGGGTGGTTGAGGCGGACATGACCTTAAAAGTGATTGTCTCACGGTGATTACCGGACAGAATTACCGTCATAGGGATGGTTTGGTGAGTAATCTCTGCTAGGAGATGACCATCAATGGCAGTAACACGGAGAGGGGGAGATATTGGCTCAATGGGAAAACCGGCTTGGGTGACGAGGTTAATGTCGAGGAAATTGTCTTCTGCGCCGGAGTCAATGAGGGCTGTGAGAGGCAGAGACATAGTCTGAAATTGCAAGGTGGCTGGGATTTGTAATCGGGGTGCTGTGGGTTCTGTGTCAGAGTCCGGGCTCGCTAGTAGGCCCACATTTACCAACGAGCCTTGTCTTTTGGCCGTGAGGGACATTTAGCAACATAGTGAGAGGAGTCTCCGCAGTACAGGCACTCACCCGCCTGGATGCGGCGCTGTCGCTCCGCAGGGGAAAGCCGAGCCCGGCCCAGCTGCATAGCCTCGTCCTCCACCCTCGAGGCTGGAACAGGAGAGGTGGGACGCAGCAACTGGGAAGATGTGGTTCGGGAAGTTGAGGGTGTAGACACCCGCCCAGTGGAGTGTGGTCGGCCGCCTCTCTCTCGCTTCCTCTCCCGCAACCTGTTATCTATTTTTATAGCAAGAGACACTAAATCAGTTAGAGTATTAAGTTCATCCCGAACTGCCAGTTCATCTTTGACGGCCTCGTTTAACCCATTGAGGAATGTTCCCCGTAGTGCCACCTCATTCCACTTGGAATCCAAAATCCAATCGAGAAGTCTGCCACGCTGTCCGCACCCTGCTTCAGGTTCATCAGGCATTTAGAAGCGGTCCCAGCATAGTCCGGATGGTCAAAAACAGATTTCAGGTTAGAGGAAAATTCAGCAAAGGTTAATCCTGTCATCGGTTGGTTAGTACATACTGCCTCAGCCCACACCAGTGCTCTGCCCCTGAGTAACCCCAGGACTGCGGCCGTTGTTGGAAAATCAGCCCACGTTGAAGGAGAAATCCACGGCATTTATCCAATTCTCCAGCGAAGGGCTCAGGTGAGTTGATGGAAGGCTCGCGGTGAGACTGTGTGGTCGCTATATCTGGGGAAACAGGTGGTGAGGCGGAAGGAGCAGATAGAGAAGGCGGGTTGAAAACAGACAGGTTAGCCACTTGTGCGGTTAATTGGGTGACATGATTTATTAGCTGCTGATTGTTCTCCAGAAGGGTGCGAATCAACTGGTCGTGTTGACCTAGTAAAAGTCCCTGAGACTGGATAGCCCGTTGGGCGCCGTCCTCCTGCACACCCTGGGGTGAGTCTGTGCGGTCCATGGCCAGATCGTTCTGTTAAGGCAGTGTATATGGCCCAACGCACAGAGACACCTCACAGGACACAGATAAATAGTTCAAGTGTTTATTAGATGATGATACTCAGTGGAGATGAACAACCGAGGCTGTGTTAGCAGTTTTCCAGGAGTGAACCGAAAACAGGCAGTGGCGGATCTGAAGAAGGTCCACGGTTGAAACCAGGCGAAGCAGGTGGATATGTCGGAGGCATGTCGGTTGGCGAGAGGCAGGCAGCACGGCGGAGCACGGCAGGTGGGGAGCAGGATCTGCACAGAGGAATAGTAGTTAGACAAAGCAAACGTAAAGTCGAGAGAGTTGCTAGAACAGGGATACTTGGCCAAGTTACCACGTCGGGGTATGTAACGATCTGGCGCTGAGGAGGTGAACAGCCCGGGTTTAAATACTGCAGGTGTGAATCATTGAATGAGCCTCAGCTGTGCCAGCGACAGAGCAGGGATGAACGGCCACGCCTCCTGACCCAGTTCCTCCAGACACGCCCCCTGCCACTTCCAGGTAAAGACAAACAGTACAGGCAGACACAGGGAAAAGGGAGACACAAACACACAGAAGGGGGAAGAAAGCAGCTGTCCCACAACACATTTAAAGGGGTGATAGAATGCAAAACTGATTTTACCTTGTCATAGTTGAATAATGACAGTTTAGTGGGTAACTATGACATGCATAGAACCTCTAAATCCCATTGACACCTCTTTTCTCTGCAAATCTCACTATTTGAAACTGCCTCTGAAAACGGGCGAATCTCAACAAGCCCCATAGTTGACGTCAACTATTGCGGCTCCTCCTCATTTGGCTCTAGTCTGTGTTTGTCACGCCCCAACATTTGCATAGGCTACACAACTGACCTGAGATCAGTTAGTCTTCTGAATCTAGGTCGTGCAGATCTCAGAAATTGTATACATTGTTCACATGTTATTTTACCATTAAATTCACTTCTGAGACTTTTTTATGCGAGAAATCAACTATGTAGAGGTCAAATATGGGCCGTTTTACGAAAATAGATGTCTAATTGCTAATTTTGTCCGACTGTGTGTCGGACTTCAGAGGCCGGTGCTGCCTGTGTTGCTGCCTCGCTGCCCGGCCTGCCACCCTTCACAGACCCCGGCCTGCTGTGAGCTCGATTGAGCTCCGTTACGTCTGGCAGCCCACGGCACTTCATACCCGCGCAAAGTCACCGTTTTGGGCTAATGAACTACGAAACGCTCTGACAGAGCTCCAGGGCCTGCAACTCCCCTCTTCCTGCTAGCTAAATGCCGCCTGTGAGTGAAAGCGCGGTCAGCGAGCTTGTTACGCCAGCATTATCTTACCACAGGTTCCAGTTACTCTTTTAATGTGTGTAATTATAATGTGTTGAGTTATTTAAACAAACGATTGGGGAAATAAACGCCGCTTGTCCGTGAGTCTCATTGGTAGAGCCTGCGGCTGGATGGAGCTCTATCAATGAGAGCTAGCTAGCCTCCTCTTAGAATTCCTCTGGAATTCACAAAAATTAATTAACTTGAAATCGGACACCGTTGTTAGCTTAATAAAACATTTAGTTAGATGTTGTATAAGTGGCGTGACGAAATTCAAACTGTAGATATACTCGAATTACGACCAAAAATGAAGCTAACTAGCCGCAATCTGTACACAAAGGATTGAAGGGACAGTCACAGCTAACGAAACCCTTACAGCTCACAAATATTCATTAACTTGAAATCGGACACCGTTGTTAGCTTTATAAGACATTTAGGTATATGTTGTATAGCTAAGTGGCGTGACATGTGTGTAACATGTGGTAAGAGATTGCTTGTGTAACCAGCTCGCTAACCACGCTCTCACACATGGGCCATTTAGCTAGCAGGAAGAGAGGAGATGCAGGCCCTGGAGCTCTGTCAGGGCAGCGGTGTTTGGTAGCTAGTCCATTAGCCCAAACGGTGACCTCTATGAGGTGCTGTGGGCTGCAGCAGCCGTGCCGGAGCTCAATCGAGCTTACAGCAGGCCGGGGTCTGTGGAGGAAGGCAGGCTGGGCAGCGAGGCAGCAACACAGGCAGCTGAACTCCGACACACAGTTTTACTAAATTTGCAATTAGCCATCCACTTTCGTAAAACGGCCCATATTTGAGCTTTATATAGTTGATTTCTTGCATAAAAAAGTCTCAGAAATGAATTTGGTAAGGAAACATTGCAGTGTCTTGAATATGAGATTCTGTTGCGTTTCTAATGTGTGTGTATTGGGGATTCACTCAACCAATCAGCACGCGACCTCTAATGCGTGTGTATGGCGATTCGCTCAACCAATCAGCGCGCGTCTCTACGTGTGTGTACGGGGCTAAGGCTCAACCAAGCAGCAAACAGACCCGTTTCAGTTGGGAAAAATGCATTTACTAGTTGGCAATATCGCCACAACTTCGATTTAAAGACAGTGGAAAATAATAATGTGTATGTTGTGTGGAAGTTGTGTAAACCAAAAGTGCAAGTATTGTCAACGGCGCCAACATCTACTTCAAATCTGAAGAAACACTTGGAGGTAAGTTGAACGTTAACATTAACATTACAGGAACATGCTCGGCCTCATTCAAACATTGCTAGGTAGCAGGTGGTCCAATGATGATAAACTCATGGTTTCAGTTATTTCACCATTTAGTGAAGGTTCAATTTGCATTTGCCTCATCAGTATTGATCATGGTAGCGATGGTTAGGCTAAATGTTATGTTGACCGCTCATAATGTTATATTGGATTCTTTTAATAGAAAATGGAAGGTGCATGTTTATTGAAGTGATCTAAGATTAATCCTAAAGTAATCAGATTATGTTACATGTTTTGGGTAATCCAACTGATTACGTTACTGATTACAAAAATTTCCATGTAATTTGTAGTCAGTAATGGATTACATTTCAAAGTAATCTGACCCAACTCTGTTTCTATAGCCCAAAATCACACATTTGCTTAAGGGATGACTTCTTTTTTAGAATAACTAACCACCGAGATAAATAAATAGAAAACATTTAATAGTAAAAGAAATAATGGAGAACGTTTTTTCAAGGACACACATGACAAATAATCCCTAAACGCTATACGGACGGTAATATTTCCAGAACACTCTGGAGATACAGCTGTATGATGTGTCAGGATTTTCTAATGCGGAACCAAGAAGCAGACCAGAACAAGGTGAGTTGAATGAAGGTGAGTATTTATTCAGTGATTTGAACGTGGAAGCAGGGGAATCCAGGTGTCGGAGCAGGCGGCGGAGGGGAGTAGGTGGGAGGGAATGAACAGATCCAACGTCGTTTCTGAAGCAACAGACAACCAGGCAGAGGGGGAACGTAGAGTCCGGGAGAGTAACTGCAGACAGTAGAAAAGTAGGTATGTTCACAGCAATCAAGAATAACAGAGCAGCTAAAATAACTCTCAGAAAACAGAGGCTTAGACGCAGGCACAACATACTGTTAGTGGCTAACGATCCGGCAGGGAATGGATGTCAGGTCAGAGCTTATGAAGTCAGAAGGTGATGATCAGGACCAGGTGTGCGGATAGCTGACGAGATACAGGTGTGGGTAATTGAGAGATCTCCCGCCTTGCTTCGTCGCCAGGCAACCAGACAGGGTGCATTCAGGAAACACAGGAAAACAGACTCCAGGACAGAATACAGGCAGAAAACAGACTCAGGAAGCGGGATTCATGACAGTACCCCCCCTCCGACGAACACCACCGGGCGGACCACCCGGAGCGCCAGGATGGAGGTGGTAGAAGTCACGTAGGAGGTCAGCATCAAGAATTTGACGCCGAGGAATCCAACACCTTTCCTCAGGACCATAACCCTCCCAGTCCACGAGATACTGGAAACCCCGACCCCGCCGTCTGGTATCCATAATGCGGCGCACCGTATACACAGGACCACCTCTGATCATCCGAGGAGGAAGATGAGGAGGAGGCGGCAACAGAGGACTGAGGAGAACGGGCTTGAGGCAGGAGACATGAAAGGCGGGATGGACTCTCAGCGTCTTGGGCAATTTGAGCCGAACCACAGCAGGGTTAATGACCTTCTCCACCACAAACCAAACCAATGAACCTAGGCGCCAGTTTCCTGGAGTCCGTCCGCAGGGGAAGAGCCCGAGTAGCCAACCAGACAGCATAAGCAGGGGCCGGGATACGGCGACGATCAGCCTGGAGCCGATACCGGTCAGACACTCTAAGGAGGGCCTTTCTGGCCCGATGCCAGGTCCGGTGGCAACGGCGAATGTGGGTTTGGACAGAAGGAACAGAGAGATCCCTCTCCTGAGAAGGAAACAAGGGAGGCTGGTAGCCATAAAGGCATTGGAAGGGAGACATCCCGGTGGCAGATGAAGAAAGAGTATTATGGGCGTACTCGACCCATGGCAATTGAGAGGCCCAAGAGGTGGGGTTGGAGGAGACAAGGCAGCGAAGCGTGGACTCCATCTTCTGGTTGGCTCTCCCTGCCTGACCGTTTGATTGGGGATGAAATCCAGACGTGAGACTGACTGTAGCTCCGATGGCCAAACAGAAGGACTTCCAGACAGCTGAGGACCACGGTCGGAAACTACATCATTGGGCAGACCGTGGACCCTGAAAACTTCCCTGACAAGGATCTCGGACGTCTCAGTGGCGGAGGGAAGTTTGGAGATGGGCACAAAGTGGGCGAACTTGCTGAATCTGTCCACGATAGTCAGAATAACTGTGTTCCCATCAGAAGGGGGCAACCCAGTGACAAAGTCCAGGGCCAGATGTGACCACGGTCGCCGGGGAATAGGTAGGGGGTGAAGAAGTCCAGAGCTGGGCCGATTGGAACTCTTATTCTGCGCAAAGACTGGATAGGCAGCAACAAAACTCTGGGTATCCTTTCCCATGGTAGGCCACTAAAACCGTCTCCGTAGTAACGGCATAGTCCGAGCTACACCAGGGTGACAAGCCATCTTGTTGGCGTGGGCCCACTGGAGGACAGCAGAACGGACAGACTCTGGCACAAACAACTGACCGGGTGGACCGTTACCGGGACCGGACTGCGTCCGAAGGGCCGCCATAACCTCCTCCTCAATTCTCCAGGTAATTGCTCCAACGACGATGTACCGGGGTAGAATAGTCTCAATCTTGGCCCCACTCTCCTCCGTCTTTGAGAACATTCGGGACAGGGCGTCTGCCTTGCAGTTCTTAGAGCCAGGTCGGAAAGTTAGAGAAAGCCCACCTGGCCTGACGGGAGTTGAGACGTCGAGCAGATTGCACATAAGCAAGATTCTTGTGGTCAGTCCAGACAATAAACGGTTGCTCCGCCCCCTCCAACCAGTGGCGCCACTCCTCCAAGGAGAGTAGTTCCCGGTTACCAACATCACAATTTCTCTCCGCAGGTGACAGACGATGGGAATAGAAGGCACAGTGATGGAGCTTACTGTCTGTGGAGATTCGCTGGGACATGATGGCCCAGACCCCCACATCAGAGGCGTCCACGTCCACCACGAGCTGAAGGGACGTGTCAGGTTGAGAGAGGATAGGGGCAGCGGTGAATCGTCTCTTCAAATCCAAGAATGCTCGGTCCGCCTCAGGTGTCCAACAGAAGGTTCTGGTGCATTCAGGAAACACAGGAAAACAGACTCCAACACAGGAAAACAGACTCCAGGACAGAATACAGGCAGAAAACACACTCAGGAAGCGGGATTCATGACATGATGAGGACACCCTATAGCGTGATGACATCATCTCCTCCCTGAAGAATGACATCAGCAGTGTGACTGCAGGGATAAAGGAAACCAAGGAATTCAATATAGACCATGAGGTAAAACCTACTCCCACAGCACCTGTAGACATGTGCATGGTAACACAGCTAAATGTGTTGGTTGATTGGAAGTCTGCCAGACAACAACAGAAGTAAATTTGGGGGATTTAAAAAGGGTCCTGTCAAGCTGAAACAATTAGTTAATGAATCAATTATTCGATGGACATAAAATTAATCTGTCAGTCATCAAAAGCCAATTATTCTCAGATTTGCTGCTTTCGTCTTTTTTAAATCATGTAAATTAAATATGTGGGTGTGTGTTAGTCTGACATAAACAAATCATAAGTCATCACCATGGACTGCAGGAATCTAGGACAGGCATTTTCCCCAATTTTCTTACATTCTGTAGACTAAACCATTAATAGAAGTGTACTTAAAGGGGTGATAGAATGATTATATAGGGTATTTTACACTGTTCCTTAAGGTCTCCTAATGGGGTATGTATTGGTGCTGATTGGTTTGAGCAAACTACATAGAAACACATGGGAGACTCGACAGCAGGTCTCACTGCAAAGTTATACATTGTTTGTCGGGCTATTACGTTATTAAAATTCACTTCTGAGACTCTTTTAGGCGAGAAATCAACTATATAAAGCTCAAATGTGGGACGTTTTACGAAAATTGATGGCTTATTGCAAATTTGGTAAGACTGTGTGTCGGAGTTCAGCTGCCGGTGCTGCCTGTGTTGCTGCCTCACTGCCCGGCCTGCCTTCCTCCACAGACCCCGGCCTGCAGCTCCCCTCTTCCTGCTAGCTAAATGGCCCGAGTGTGAGAGTGATAGCGCGGTCATCGAGCTTGTTACACCAGCAATCTCTTACAACAGTTCCAGTTAATCTAGGCTGGCTGTCAGCTGCCGGCATAACTAGAGTAGCTATATTTACAGTTTGAATTTTTTCACGCCACTTATACAACATATCTCTAAAGATCTTAAAGCTAACAACGGTGTCCGATTTCAAGTTAATGAATTTTTGTGAAGATTAGGGGTTTCGTTATCTAGCTATGACTGTCCCTTCATGCTAGCTATGTGTAGCTACAAATAACGGATAGTTAGCTTCATTTTCGTTTGAATTTCATCACGCCACTTATACAACATCTCCCTAAATGTCTTATAAAGCTAACAACGGTGTCCGATTTCAAGTTAATGACTTTTTGTGAACAGTGGGGGTTTCGTTAGATATGACTGTCTCTTCAATCCTAGCTATGTGTAGTTAGCTAGCTACAAATCACGGATAGTTAGCTTCATTTTCCGCAAAATTTGTATATATTTACAGTTTGAATTTCGTCACGCCACTTACACAACATCTCCCTAAATGTCTTATAAAGCTAACAACGGTGTCCGATTTCAAGTTAATGAATTTTTGTGAACAGTGGGGGTTTTGTTAGCTATGACTGTCCCTTCAATCCTAGCTATGTGTAGCTAGCTACAAATCATGGATAGTTAGCTTCATTTTCAGCGTAATTTGTTTATATGTACAGTTTGAATTTCGTCACGACACTTATACAACATCTCCCTAAATGTCTTATAAAACTAACAACGGTGTCCGATTTCAAGTTAATGAATATTTGTGAATTTCAGAGGAATTCTAAGAGGAGCTAGCTCTCATTGATAGAGCTACATCCAGCCGCAGGCTCTATCAATGAGACTCAGGGACAAGCGTCGCGTTTATTTCCCCAATCGTTTGTTTAAATAACTCAACACATTATAATTACACACATTAAAAGATTAACTGGAACCTGTGGTAACAGATTGCTGGCGTAACAAGCTCGCTGACCGTGCTCTCACTCACACACACCGGGCATTTAGCTAGCAGGAAGAGGGGAGCTGCAGGTCCTGGAGCTCTGTCAGAGCACCGGCGTTTAGTAGTCCATTATCCAAAAACCGGTGACTTTGCGCGAGTATGGAGTGCTGTGGGCTGCCAGTCGTGACGGAGCTCCAAGTGCCTCATAGCAGGCTGGGGTGTGTGAAGGAAGGCAGGTCGGGCGGCGAGGCGACAACGCAGGCAGCACCGGCGCTGAATTCCGACACACAGTCGGACAAAATTTGCAATTAGCCATCCATTTTCGTAAAGTGGCCCATATTTGAGCCTTACATAGTTGATTTCTCGCATAAAAAAGTTTCAGAAGTGAATTTTGTAATGGAATAGCAGAGATCTGCGCGACCTAGATTCGGAAGACTACCTGATCTCAGGTCAGTTGTGTAGCCTATGTAAATGTTGGGGCGTGACCGTTCTCTTAATACACCCATGGGCTGACAAAGGTTCCGGTTTTTGGGAGGTTGACGTCAACTTCCAGCTTTGTTGGGATTCGCCCGTTTTCAGCGGCAGTTTCAAAATATGAGATTTTCATAGTAAAGGGGTGTCAATGGGACATTGAGCTTCTATGTATGTCCTATTTACCCACCGAACTGTCGTTATTCAACTATGACAGGGTAAAATCGGTCAGGGTAAAATCGGTCATTCTATCACCTCTTTAAAGTAAGGTGACCAGATTTCTGAGACAATATCCGGGAACATTTTCGGCTCAGAAGCGGAAATACCTCCAAAACAGCTATTCAATCAGGAGAGACTTTGTTGCAGATATGCAAAGGTTTATTTGTATGTATGCATAATATGAAATGTACAGAGTCTTTGGAGATTAGACTCCATCGTTATAAAATTATTTTTAAAGGGGTGGAGAAGCCAAGACATATTCCCCTGATGGAGTCTAGACACTGCTGGTGGTGGTGAAGGAGCCTGAAGACCGGAACGAAGGGGTCGACGGGAACGGTCAGCCGGAGGAAGACCCAGGGTGCCGTAGGTGATGATGACTGGAGGTGGAAGGGGAGGAGGAGGGTTGCACTCTATGGGCCCTATCTTGCACTCAGCGCAATTGCCTTTGTACACCGACGCATGTATCATTCCTATTTTGCACCCGACGCACAGCGGACTTTTCCCTCCACAGACGCACGTCGGTAAATTAGGGAATGTATTTGCGCTCCAGGGGGCGGTTCAGCAAAAAGAGGAGGCGTGTTCCGGCGCAAACATTACGTGGTCCTATTTTGCAGTTTCAGAAAACAATTCCGCCACTGACCAGGAAAAACCTGGTCTAAAGTCAGTGGTGCTAGTCTAAAGTCAGTGGCGCTAGTCTAAAGTCAGTAGCGCGTTATTCAGATGCTATTTTAGGGACGAATGCTTGGCTATAATGTAGCGTGTGCACAACGCGCATACACTTCTCTCATCTACAGCAGTTCCCATTTTTGAAAACCATACATAATTATAAAGAAAAAATAAACACCGTTATAATAGCAACAGCGCCAGAGATCCGCCCACAAAGCTACTTGGGTTTGGCGTTTCATACTTGCGTTTCAGATCGTTAAAATAGGGCCCTTTGTTTGAAATGACAGCTGAAAGCAGTAGGGAGAGAAACAGATTTAAAGCAGGGATGTAATGCTGTGATTGGTTCGTGAAATTCATGGCCGATTTTGATTGGTTTAACTGACAAGTGTCGACCGGTGTGGCAGTTCGCTGAGGCGTCGCGTCGCTCCTTGTGGCCGAGCCTTTTTATTGCCTTCCCCGGGGCGGATGTTTTGACCTATACTAAAAAGGAGTTGCTTTTGACGCTTCCCTGATTAATTTAGTTTATAGAGACACACACGCCCTCCGTCTAAGGAGAAGCCCTCGCCCGGATCAGGGAGCCCGAAGGCGAGACAAGAGGTTAGATACACACTACACCAGACGTCCCCAAAAACACGGGCTCTTATCCCCCTGTATATGACAAGCACTGCCCGAGGGGATCTTTAAAACCAATGATTTTTCTTTAGTACTTACGGTCTGTTAGCCGTCCTCCCAGGGTCACGGAGGTCCCTTCCTTCTCAAGGACGCCCGCCTTGCCCTTCTTGGTCGCCGGACTGAGAGATGGGGATGCTCAGAGGCTCTGACCAGGCCGCGCGGATAGGGAAATGCACTCCCACTAGGAGATAACAGGAGGTCTGCGTGTCCAAGTCGATCCCCGCCGGGAGGCAACTCTCCACGGGCGGTTAAAGAGGAGTCGCTAACACCCGTAAGGGGGGAAACCCCACCCGCTTGACAGCGGGCGGTACGATCCCAGAGAAAATAAAGAACTGGCAAAGATTGGCTCCCCTAGTCTAAAATCAGACTCAGGTGATTTTTATTATTTTGTAACAAAAGCAGAAATTAAAAGCAAGTGGTCCTCTACAAAATAAAACTAAAACTAAGAATAAAGATAAGGCCTCCGCTCTAACAGAGGTATTTAAAGCCGCTTCTCTTTTCCTCCTGGCCCTGTCTCTCCCACACTCATAAACGAGCAGCAGGAACCCCTCTCCGGCTGGGAGAGTGATAATGAATCTTCCCCAAAACACAGAAAGTGCAAGGGTAGATAAAGAAGGCTTCATGGTATCCCGATGCCACGTAAAGCACTCGGTAAAAGAGCCCGAAGGAAGCCCAAAAGGGACCCAAAAGGGACCCAAAAGGGTAAAAGGGGCCAAAAGGCACCCAAAAGAGGGGCTCACCCGAAAAAGGGCCGCTACTCGGCAAAAACACTCATATTCATACACAAAAAAACATTTTACTCCTCCCAAAATTATCAAAAGGGGTACCTATATGTACTTCCCTATCCTTGTAAGGTAATGTAGGAAACACTTCACAAATAACGTAACAGTAATGAACTTCATGAACTCTACAGCTCGTGTGCTGTGTATGGCCACACATGTGCCTTCAAGACGCACACACACACAGCTGCATGCACCGGTCAAGGCCGCAGCTCCTGCCTGTGCTCTTATCTGTCTAGGTGCTTTCCTACACTTTACTGTTTCTCAAAGAAAACTCTTTCTGTCATAAAATGCAAAAACAGATTAGTATGTAAGCAAAAAACAGATTAATATGTGAGCAAAAACAGATTAATATATAAGCAAAATATATGTTATTTTTTTTGGGTTTCAACACACACTCTAAGCAATGATATAGTTTGCTTTTCAAAACACATCTATCTAAGTGATTATATGGTTATCTTGTTAACACTGACAACGCTATATATGTTGTAAAGCAAGAAATGACATGGATTCTGATATTTCTTCGTTTTTGAGTTTTCATCTGGCCTTGCGGACAACATCCTCCCATGAAAACACAAAAACTATCAGTGTTCAAAGTTTATTATAGTCCAGAATGATGACCAAGGGGTCCTGATCACGGTTCGTCAGGATCAGGAACCTGTTGCTGGTTGCGGTAAACACATGCCAGTGTTTATCGACAGGAATGCATTCTCCGTCTCCATCTGGGAAATCAGAGGTCACCGTCTTCAGATGAGTAGAATTCTTGATAAAGTAATCCATATTTGCTGTGGAAGGTTCTATCATCCAATTGTGGCGGAACTGTCCCAGTTTCACGTGTGTGAAATATTTCCACATGGCCGGGTCACCAGTTGCACGCGGGTGAACCCTAGTTTTCTTGTGTCTGTCCCTCACCTGACCAAACTGGTAGATCCTGAAGGCTGACTCCTCTGTTGCCTGAGAGTCAGGGATTGGCACAGGGACAGGGGTGTCCATCGGGACAGGGGCATCCATTGATACCTCAGAGTTTGGGACCGGTGTAGGAACAGGATTTCCTACAGGTCCCTCTGGTTCAGTCTGAGTTCCTCTAGACATTTTGGCAGGGAAATTAGAGGGGGTTTGAGTTTGAGTACTTTTTCTCTTCTTCTTGTGTTTTCTGACATGCGGGCGAGTCTCAGAGCTTGCGGGAACAGCAGGCAGTGGTGAGGGGAACAGCGAGGAGGAGGGGGAGCACTGGTCTGGATCTTGCCCACCTGCTACCGGGGACCCGGCTTGCTGACTGCTCGTGGCCGCCTCCTGAGTGGATTCCTGGCCCGTTCTGCCGGGCCCGGGTTGCAGTAGCTCACCAGCCGCTCCAAGATGCCTCTCCTTCTTGTCTTTCCTCCGGTTCTTTGCTCTGCTGGGTTCACCTCCAGTGTTGTTTCTGTTCCACCCGCTTGTGTCGTCTCCCGGGTTGAGGACTGACACGGATAGGGGTCGAACACGACATACGGCTCCGGCCCGGTTTTCGCCAGCATCTTCGTTATCTCTCTCTGCTCTGCAGTCTGCCAAAACCACGGTGTGGGGGGCCACGGTATTGATGGGTCGGGAGTATATATTGTCAATGGCTGAGGAGATGATCTCTCCGGTGTCAGTGGGGGGGATGGACTCCTCTCGGGTGTGTGAGAGGGAGTCCTCACCAGCAGGATCGGAGAGGGCCTCTCCGAAGTCAGCAACGGGGATGGATCTCTCTCGGATGTGTGAGGGGAAGTCCTCACTGGCAGGATCGGAGAAGGGCACCTCAATGCCGAAGCTGATCCTGCCAAGGCTGAGGAGCTGGTACTCTCCATCCTCTCCATCCCCGATGCCAAGACTGTCAAGAGTTTGGAGGAATGATTCACCCGAGCATCCATCTCCACCGTCACTCGCCTCTGGTCCTCCACCCTTGGTTGGAGGAATATTTGACAGGTAGACATCCCGTGGCTGGTAATTGTCATATCTTTTGCTGAGGCTACTTCTCCAGTCCGGGTATTGAACACTATCCACCCTTCTCCTTCATCCAGAGTAAACTGGTAGAACAGAAGAGGGCATGATTACTTACTGTGTTCACAAAAATAAACCCTTCTTCTATTCCTAATGTCTATCTACAGAAGACCTCCTACCCGTCCTCTTTCTTAACTTAGAGGGGCCCAGCATCTCAGCCAGGTTTTTATGGAGGTTATTTATGGCCAGAATCCACCTATATTGGACCTGGTATAACTTTGTAATAAACCTCCCCAATTATACATGGGTGAAAATAACCTAAGATGCTTTAATAAGCCTGCCACTTTCCTATTTCTATCTTTACTACATTTATGACATAAACCCACAGATAATTACTGCATGGCCTGAACACAACAAGTGCCAGGTAGTCATAATTCATGGGCAGGCAAAAGCATTCTATGGCCTACAATATTTTTTAAGCAATGGTACATTTTGCTATATGTAACCTATACAGAAAACCCTATTGACACTACAAGATACTTCAATAGGTAAATAATAAAACCTTACCCCATTAAGCATGTTCAAACTTTCATCCAACTCTGCGAAAGAGTCAATCTGGTTTGCTTCGTTCTCCATTGCTTTTGGATAATAAATTTGTCAAGGCGCAGTTACACGCTCTAGTCTCCTCACTATTCGGGGAGCAAAATGAAAATGATTGCTTAGTGCATGTAATTATATTGTTTATGTGTGGTTATCAGTTCCACCTCCTCTTCCGGTGGTGGTAAGGCCCAATAGAGTTCTGTTCTTCAAGGTCAGGTGTCTTCCTCTATATCTTATCTTTAAATGGCTTGATTGAGCATCTTGTATTTTCTGCTTTTGCATTTTCGCTGTATTAACAGCCATGTTAGTTTCCAGCTAGCGAATCCAACAACTATGCAAGACAGCAAAGCCACAAGAGCATATAAACATCCCCATAATGCATTACCCACCCATCCCATAACAGAGCCAACTGAGCCCGCAACAGCAGTCACTGTCACCTCTGCAGCCCTTTTTATGTTGGTAGGTAAAGACACCATGGCATCTGTAAACACAGACAAAAACCTTTTATTTTGGTAGCTTAACAAGTGATTCCAGTTCCTGGCAGCCACGATATCAACACATTGGCTGCAGAAAGCAAACCTAGCATTACCACTGCATTCAATCCCTGTTTTGGCCACTACCGGTTTCCTTGCTGTGGGCCTGGTTGCTCTAAGGCCTTGCCAGACTATTTCATAGCACTGGATCCCACAGTGGACACAATGTCCAGGTATATAATTTTCCCATTTCAAAATGCCATTGGATCGTTCATCATCATTTTTACCCACATATTGGACTCCTCTAAAGTCGACGGACAGCAGAAATCGGTATCTGGGACGAATCGTAACCATCTTGGGTGTGTCTCTTTCTAAGCTGTAGTTGGGAAATATGTACTGGTTATTTATAACCTTTTAGTACTACTAGATTGTTAGGTAGCTGAAATTGAACTACCAGACGGATATTTCTGTGAACTTATCAAGGGACAGACTGTGAACTGTCCCGGATTTAGCAAGGTTTACCGAGATCCGCTGCAACTCTCAGTTCTTTTTAAATCAGGACTGAGGACCTATTTTTTTGATGTTTTTTCTTTACATACTCTATTTTATCTGCTTTTATATGTTTAACTGTTTTAACTGCTCTTTCACGTTTCATGTAAAGCACTTTGGATTGCCTTGTTACTGGAATATGCTATATAAATAAAGCTGCCTTGCTTTACCCCCGCTCCCTGAAGCTTTGATTTAACACTTGCTTCAGTCTTCGTGTAATCCGAGTATATCTAGACCTCGTCCCCGTCCTGACAAACAGGAGAGGAGTTGGTAACTTGTTTTGGTTTATAATCTACCAGTTTCCCCTGACTCAGTGCTTCATTCATATATGCCACTCCTGCTGTAAACCCACTTTTCCTACACTGTTCTAAGTACTGCTTATCGCTCTGCCCATCTTTTCGACTGGGCATTATATCTAGCAGACTAATCTGTCCCAGCAGAAATACTGGGCCTTCTTCAGGCTCCATGAGGCCGTCAGACAGCAGGCTATCCCACTGGCTTCCCGTACGTCTGTATCCAGACCCCGAGGAAGCTGTAGGCCAGCCGCCACTTGTCCTCCTGACCTGGTCATGAAAGTCCCTGAAAGTCTCCACATCCTCCTGATTTTCCTCAGGAGATTCCTGTCCATTCAACCTCGGGGTACTATTCCTTTGGGGCGGTTTCTGGGGTTCCCATCCTCCTGAGCCCCTTAAGGGATCTGGATCTGGGTCACCTCCTTCTCCACCACCTCCGGCTCTTCCCCCGGATCTACTGGCAGGCACATCCCTATACTGCCTTTCTACAGATCTATCTCTATGAATACAGACTTCCCGGTAAAAATCATATCCTTGTTTAAGATATGAGCTTTTCCAGGGTCCCCTGATTCTTGGCATTGCCAGAACTTCAGGGCCTGTCATAGACTTCTCTACGCATCTTTTTTTTTCTCCCAGCGAGACTGGGTACCAACCCGTTCCCTCCAATATAGGCTCCTCTTCCCAGCCCGAGTCGTACTCTCCCTGCTCCAGGAGCTTGGGATTGTACCGACCTGAATCAGTCTGGTATGTAGGTGCACTACACAGATATTGGTCAGGGTTGTACAGTCTATCTGGTAACGGCTTAACTGATCTCCCCAATCTGCCCCTGGGGGCCCGTTTGGGTATCGGTGGGTAAACAATAGTAGCCTAATTGATTTCTTCATCTGGTGCCTTCCAGGGGGTCTCATTGTCTGAAAACCCCTCGGTTGCTTTCCAGATGTAAACAATATGCCCCTAGGTCCTGGTGTGGGAGAAGTAGAAACTGGTACTGCCCGCGTCAGGTTTTTTTTTTTTTTTTTTTTTTTAAACCTCTGCGTTCAGTCCTGACTCCCACTTCCCGACCTCTCGCTAGGGGTACTTTTACATACGGGTCATATGCCGCTCTATAGCCTATCCCCTGTGCAGAGGTCAGACAATCCAGCGCATGAAAGTTTCCTTTCTTACACACCGGTCTAGCCTGTATCTCTGTGGGGTACTCCCTGCCTGTCCAGACTACTAGCTGTTGTTCATAGTCCGGTAGAGGCTCCTTCCTCATATGCGATTTGAGGCATTCTGAGGCAAGCACGTATGTGCTGCTATACTGAGGGTACCCCTCTGGCCCCCTCAGCATGTGCACTACGGCCCTGTGCCCAGCTTCCCCATCTCCGGTTTCGCTGAGTATCTCCCTCCCTTGGCTTCCTGAAGCCGAGGAACCCCCAGATAGCTCTACGGCCCCTCTGGGGTAACTTTGGCTTTTCTGACTCAATCTGTCTGAACCACCATGCTGTTTTCCTGGGGCTCCAGTCCGCTGGCTTGGGCTGTCCCCGCCTGCGTCTCTGGAATTCCCTGGAATGTACACAGTTACTAACTTTGCCGGACAGTACGACCGGGGCTCATGTCTGACAAAAGGATCAGGGCAGATAGGGCCCGGATCTACCAGGGCTTGCTCTATCATTCCCTTCTCACTTTCAGAACAGCACACCACCCATTCGTACCTCCGGTACTCCCTCAGCATTCTGGCCAGAGCACTCACCCCAGCCTGCATCGGGTACTGGAATAACCCTGTGCCAAACAGGTTAATCACCCTGTAAGGGTGTCTAGCTAATGTTACACTATTACAGAGTATTCTGTAAACGTAAACTTCATCCTCTGCGTCGTAGAATTCTGACGCTAGCCTAGTCTGGTCTGACTTTATGCTAAAACAGCAGTGTACTACCTCCCCGTATGTACCACTTTTTGTAGTGCTGTGCGCCTGACGGACTACAGTGCCATCAGGTAATGCCTGCACTGGTGCCCAGTCACAAGACTGGGGAAATCGTTGCTTAAGTGCTAATGCTACACCTCCCCCATGGTCCAACTCTCTATTTGCTGGGTTGAACCATGAAATTGGTCTTAGCTGATTAGGCCACGGGTCACAGTCTTGGATCCATCCATTGTAGTATCTGACTGACCCTGGCCCCACATCTACTAGACTTTCCGATAGCCTAGCGGCGCCGCTTACGACTGGAGTGTTTTCCTCCGTGTCGGTTTCAAGGGTAGATTGTGCGCCAGGCTCTATAGCTGCCATGGCTCCAGGGGGTTTATTAGATACTTTGCTCTCACGGATTTCTCATTCAACCAAAATTCCTCTACACTCCTTACCCCGCCTATTTTATATCTAGACGAACTTTCGCGTTGCTTTCGGTCTGGTTTACCTACTTCACCTAACCTATTTAGTAATGGATAGGACTTAGTCCTCAGTATCCCCACTACTTAGGAGATCCCTCTCACTAAGAGCCGGTACGTAGAGATCCGGGTGTGCCTATTTTTCCTAAAAGGCTGTAGCTCCTCTATTTACCCCCACCCAGTGGCATAAATAGATTTGTGCGGCGCACTACTTTGAACTCTAGAGTATAAAACGTTGAACCCGGGATGTCTTCTCCCTAAAGTTCGACCCTCTAAGACCGTTATTAGGCTGTATTCGGTTTGCTAAGAATTAATCCGTTTTGACTCTGCTAGTTAATCGGAATTTAACTTTACGTTACGGTGCTTAATTCGTCGCCCCTTAGCACTAAAACGGTCCCATTCAATTAAAGAATAAAAAATAAAACTATTTCATTTATTTTTTATGCATATGAAATGGTCCCATCCATGTGGTCCCATAACAGGAAAGAACAGAAAATAAAACTATTTCATTTATTTTCAGTGCACAGAATAAAAAATAAAACTATTTCATTTATTTTTTATACCTAGACAATGGTCCCATCTAATGTGGTCCCACAAGAGAACAGATAAAAAATAAAACTATTTCATTTATTTTTTATGCATATGAAATGGTCCCATCCATGTGGTCCCATAACAGGAAAGAATAGAAAATAAAACTATTTCATTTATTTTCAGTGCATAGAGAATAAAAAATAAAACTATTTCATTTATTTTTTAAACCTAGAAAATGGACCCATTGGTCCCATCTGGGGTGCCATGACGACCGGTGTGGCAGTTCGCTGAGGCGTCGCGTCGCTCGCTGTGGCCGAGCCAACCCCTTTTTATTGCCTTCCCCTCAGCAAACCCCCGGTCCTACTAGTGCCCTCTTTTGCCGTACGGACGAACGCCAGTTGCCCGTCAGCGGGGCGGATGTTTTGACCTATACTAAAAAGGAGTTGCTTTTGACGCTTCCCTGATTAATTTAGTTTATAGAGACACACACGCCCTCCGTCTAAGGAGAAGCCCTCGCCCGGATCAGGGAACCCGAAGGCGAGACAAGAGGTTAGATACACACTACACCAGACGTCCCCAAAAACACGGGCTCTTATCCCCCTGTATATGACAAGCACTGCCCGAGGGGATCTTTAAAACCAATGATTTTTCTTTAGTACTTACGGTCTGTTAGCCGTCCTCCCAGGGTCACGGAGGTCCCTTCTTCTCAAGGACGCCCACCTTGCCCTTCTTGGTCGCCGGACTGAGAGAGGGGGATGCTCAGAGGCTCTGACCAGGCCGCGCGGATAGGGAAATGCACTCCCACTAGGAGATAACAGGAGGTCTGCATGTCCAAGTCGATCCCCGCCGGGAGGCTACTCTCCACGGGCGGTTAAAGAGGAGTCGCTAACACCCGTAAGGGGGGAAACCCCACCCGCTTGACAGCAGGCGGTACGATCCCAGAGAAAATAAAGAACTGGCAAAGATTGGCTCCCCTAGTCTAAAATCAGACTCAGATGATTTTTATTATTTTGTAACAAAAGCAGAAATTAAAAGCAAGTGGTCCTCTACAAAATAAAACTAAAACTAAGAATAAAGATAAGGCCTCCGCTCTAACAGAGGTATTTAAAGCCGCTTCTCTTTTCCTCCTGGCCCTGTCTCTCCCACACTCATAAACGAGCAGGAGAGATATAGGGAGGAGGTTACTGTCACTTTGGAATGTGGGATTTTGATGGATGACCTTTTGACCTGGGGGGTCAAGAGGTCACAACCTGTCAGAAATGTGATTGATGCCTTCCAGGTGTGTGTGACTGGACTGTTCTGGAAGCTTCTAGAAGGAAGGCGTGTCCCGGAAATGACGTGCGTTAAGTGATGCAATGAGGGCGTCACAGGAAGTAGAAATATCTTCATTTAAATGATCCAATGAGCGTTAGAGATGAAATATCCGGATGTTTTTGAAATGATCCAGTGAGAGAAGAGGGGTGTAGCGCTAATTTTGAGCATAAAAAGGGTTTCTTCCCGCTTGAAACAGAGAAAGATAGGTTTTTCATTCTACACACAGCATGAATGTAAGTTTGAGTAACACAAATGCGTTTGAAATGAGCCAATGACCAAGAATTAAATCAAGTATCTTTACACTCTTTGGAGCAGAGAGCAGAACGTGTGTAAGGCAGGGTTGTAAAATAGGAATGTGTAAGTGTCCTCTTACAACAGGCCAAGGAAGTGTCTGAGCCCCCAAAAAGTCTGCACACCCGCACTAATGCTCGCCCCTAAATAGGCAATAAAGTGTTTACCACATGTTTGGAAGAAACATGTGCTTCATTCAGCCTACTCTCCCACTCGGCTTTGCATACAGACCGTCACTTCATTCAGAGGAGTCAAAATGATTCAGTCACAGTACTTTTCAGGTGAGTTCTACATTATTATTATGGATTAATTAATTATTAATGCCAAGTGTGTTGAAATATTCCGGGTCAACCATTATGACTGTTCTTCCTAACAGAAATCAATGACGAGGACTTTAGAGATATCGTAATCACAGATGACGATTTTGGTAGGTTATTTATACCATTTAATGCTTTATGTATCAAGGTAATAAATAACTGATCCTATGTTGTCTTTTCTCTCCCCAAAGGCGTGATAGATGACAGAGGCGTTGCATATAACAATCAAAATCCAGCAGTCTTTACAGGGGTTATTGAAATTGAGGAGGTAATGCCTGAAGAAAGACCACCGCCGCACGGGCAGCCAATTGCGCGCGCGCGAGACGTCCCCACCGCATCACGATTGAAACAGAATTTAGGCAGCGGTATACAGCATATGCAGTCAAGAGATGACAACGCTGGGCCCCCCCACGGCTACCCTACAAATGACTGCCGGTAAGGCCTTTCATATTATTTATATTATACCTGCAACTGGGTAGATGTGAGATAGAGGGAGACAAATATTATTTATATTATAACTGTAAATGGGTGGATGGGAGATGGGGGGAACACATGGTGTGTGTGTGTGTGTGTGTGTGTGTGTGTGTGTGTGTGTGTGTGTGTGTGTGTGTGTGTGGGTGCGAGGTGCAGGTGGTGTGGGAGGGGTGTGGGTGGTGGTGGGTAAGAGGGCATTGTGGGAGATAGTCATTTGATTGGAGAGAGAAAGAGAGAGAGAGAGAGAGAGAGAGAGAGAGAGAGAGAGAGAGAGAGAGATAGTTATTAACACTTAAAGTAAATACATTGAATTGAAGTAAGTTATATATTATTTTCAAAATGAACAGAGATTGAGCCTGCAGCATCCACAGAAAACGGTCAGGAGCCTATCCAGGCCCTCGCTGATTCAGAAGAAGAAGCAGAAGAAGCAGAAGGAGAGGAAGAAGCAGCAGAAGAAGCAGAAGTAGATGGTGTAGTGGTTCTGAATGCAGTTGAAGATGGCAATGAAGTGGAACTTAATCTTTCAGAAATCCTCGCCCTTGAAAGAGCATCTGAGCAGCAGCGGGAAATAGTTGAACAGAACATTACAGAGACCGTCTCTGTGCAAACTCAAACTCAGGACGCGGGTAAGTGCTTTTAAGTTATACCTGTTACTGCAGATGCATGGTTTTTGTTCATTTTTAAAACATTACAATGTAAGATGGGAAAGAGCGGGGGTGTGAGAGATTGACCATCTGGTTGGGTGATGGTTGGGTAACCAAATGGTGTGTGTGTGTGTGTGTGTGTGTGTGGGGAGCAAGTCAGGTAGGGGGGAGAGAGAAGAGAGAGAGAGAGTTATTCAGACTTTCGCTCATTATTATCTCATTATTTTCCAAATAAACAGAGATTGAACCTGAACCTGTCGCCAGGACCGTACATCCCACTGTACGATTCAGAGGTAATTATTATTTATATATGTATATATTATTGTATTGATAATTAAATATATAATTAAAGATGTATATTCTCTAAATTTTATGAAAGGACGGAGGGGTATTCATCGAGTGAGATATGTCAGGGAGAGGCCTGAACCCGGCAGAGGTAATTATTATTTACATATCTTAGTATTATTGTATCGATAATTAAATATATTTAAAAGGTATTTTCTCTGATTTTACGACAGATGCTGTACTGAGGGGCAATCGCCGAGCCCAGAGAGTGAGAGATCTGGAAAGCAAGTTGGAGATCCTACAAAAGCTGCTGACAATTGTGCAGACAATTCTTCAAATGTAAAAGTTGTAAGGTGTTAGCTGTGACATTTTGTTTTATTTTATTTTATTTTATTTTATTTTTAATCACATGCAAAATGGAGCCTGACCAGTCTTGTATAATTCCCATACAATTAGTTATTGCTGTAGACGATGTAAACGGGGATCCACTGCGTTTTGTAACACCAGCGCTTGCTGAAGCCATCCAAGAGTTAAATCATAATAATCCCCACCCAGACAATCGTCCTGATCAACCTCATTTAAATAACGGCAGCACAGAGACAGCACAACCAGAGCCTGCGAGTGATTACTTTCAGCCGTTAGAAAGGGCCTTACAAGAGCTTGATAATCATAACCATAATGACATTCAACCGGTAGAAAATACCTTATTACAAGAGATTGAGAACCATGACATTCCCCCGTTAGAAAACCCCTTACCGCCAATAGACCCCCATGACATTCAGTCGAGGAGACGCGATCGCTTTGGGAATTTGGAATTCCGTCAGACCTTTAAAGTACCTCCCATAGCGAACGTCGGGGATTTGGCGCAATTTTATGAAGATGTTTTGAATCATTTTAACGCCTTAGCTGAGAGAGTGAGACCTGAGGTTAGACCTAATGACATCGTACAGGTTGAAATAATAGCGGAAAATGCACAGGAACACGATATCATTCAAGTCGGTGATATGGGGTTGACTTTCAGAACGTTTTGAAGGGTTACTGGAGAGATTGATACAATCTAACAGAGAGCTAGACGCTGACTCCCCACTGGAAGTAGTCATTCAAGTTGTCAAAAATCCTAGGGGCGGTGCTGGTGATAAGCGAAAACTTAAAAAAACTCTGGTCAGCGAGATCGTTAATAAGAAAAAAAAACACTTGCATGTAGTGCCCAACGTAAACAATAAACTATGCTTTACCATCAGCTTGGCTCTGCTCATCAACACCGACTTCACCTACATACAAGCCGTCGAGCACGCTAGAGAGCTTCATCATTTAGCGGGTCTGACCGAGGCCACCGCAGTAGCTCTCAGTCACATCAATAAATTTGAACAGATAGTAAACCGGAAAATTGTAGTCTTTTACAGAGACGCAGAGGACCGCGCTCTCTCGCATTTTGAAACACAATACCCAAAGTCTGACCAGCCAGTGTTTCTATTCCTGCTTAACGAGCACTATTATGGAATAAAAAATCTTAAAGGGTTTTAGGGGTTGATAATGTATGTCATTACTGTTACCGAGGTTACTGCCGGAGCGAGTCCCACTCTTGTCCGGGTCATTGCAATCTCTGTTTCGATCCTACATGCGATGCACATGTACAGTGAGCCTGTATACCGTGCAGAATTGCAACAGGACTTCTCATTACACGCGTGTTAACGTTAAACACAAAAGTCTTTGAATGACACGACCCTCAGTACATGTCAGAAGATTCACAAATGTTCAAATTGCAAATATCTCTTCTCCGCTAGTACAGAGCACAAATGCATGAACTTCAAATGTAAAGTGTGTGGTGTCCACAAAGGTGACGAGCCACACCAGTGCTACATACAACCGGTGAAATTTCAAGAAAATCAGACCCAAGATATCTTCTTTTTGCAACTTGCATTTGTCAATGACAAGGGAGAACACATGCCCTACCTCGTGTGTGCCGAATCGCTACAGGGTGAAAAATGGATGTCCTACGGCTTAGACTGCGTCGAGAAGTTTCTCATGAAGTTCAGGAAACCTCAATATAAAAAAGCTACATTTATCGCACACAATGCTAGAGGTTTTGACAGCTACCTAATCCTCAGAGGCCTGATAGACTTAGGAATGATCCCGTCGCTTGTCATGCAAGGCAGCAAAATAATCTGTTTTACAGAAACAGATTATCTGCTAAGGTTTATCGATTCCCTGTCCTTTCTTACCATGAAACTCGCCGCTATGCCGAAAGCATTAGGATTTGCAGATCAATCAAAGGGCTTCTTTCCCCACAAATTTAGCAAAGAGAAGCATCTAAAATATATTGGGCCTTACCCGCCGCCGGCAGATTATGGTGTAGAAAGCATGTCCGCGGCTCAGCAAACCGAGTTTTACAGCTGGTACAAAGAAGCATCGAGGGGTGTTTTTAACTTTGAGAAAGAGGCAGTTTTTTACTGTCAAAACGACACAAATATTCTGCGCGAAGGATGCATGAAATTCAGAGAGGAATTTGTAGGGGAGACGCACGTGGATCCTTTCAGCTGCGTCACAATTTCCTCGGCATCAATGAAAGTATTTCTCACAAATTTCCTGGTTGAAAAGACACTGGGTATTCCTTCGCCCGACGATTACAGGCGTCAGTTCAAAAAATTCTCGAGCTGCTCAATTCAATGGCTGGAATGGTTAATGTATTGAAAAAACATTTTCATTCAGCATGCTCTAAACCGCGGGGAAAAGAAAATTGGTACGTATTTTGTCGACGGTTACGCCGCCATAGAGGGGTTAGACTGCGCCTTTGAATTTCAAGGATGTTTTTATCATGGCTGTCCTACTTGTTTCCGACCCCACGATATCTGCCCTATGACAGGGCTGCCTTCTGAGGAAATGCATTGGCTAGCCAGGAGAAGCTGCATCAGTTGAGGTCCGCATGGAGTGCATACAGAGGTGATGACGGAGCATCGTGGACTCTGATGAAAAAAACACACACGGGGGTGCGAGAGTTTATGAAGAAATATGATCCACCTGAACCTCTGGCTCCTCGAGCCGCACTGTACGGGGGGCGTACCAGCGCGCTGAGGCTATGGTACACTGCAGGTGCAGACGAATCTGTGCATTATGTAGATGTTACGTCATTGTATCCGTACGTTAACGCAACAGGCTCATACCCTTTAGGCCATCCGGTAATAATTCACAGAGATTTTGACGAAATTGAAAACTACTTTGGGCTGATCAGAGCAACCGTGATTCCCCCAAGAGGTCTGTATTTTCCCGTGTTACCTTATAAAACAGCTCAAGGTAAATTAGTGTTCACACTCTGTCGTACAATAATCAGAGCGACTCATGTAGTCATGATGACGATGCCAGAGCTCTGACTGGAGTTTGGGTCAGTGCAGAGCTGCACAAAGCGGTACAGATGGGTTACAAGGTGTCGAAACTTTCTGAGGTCTGGCACTTTGAGTCACAGAGCAGCACGCTTTTTATCGAGTACATTCACACCTTTTTGAAGGGTAAACAGGAAGCTTCAGGCTTTCCGGCGGAGGCCGTGGACGATGAGAGTAGGAAAAAATACATCAGAGACTACGAATTGCATCAAGGCATCAGGTTAAACCCAGAAAAAATTGAGACAAATCCGGCAAAGAGACAGGTGTCCAAGGCTTGTCTGAACGGCTTTTGGGGCAAGTTTGCGCAGAGAAGTAATTTGGTTCAAACCACACTCGTCAAGTCGGCCGAACACTTTTTCACTTTAGTGTTTTCTGGACAATACACTCTAAAACCGCGTGTCGTTTTTACCAACAAACCGCGGACGACGTAGCACTGATTCAGTGGTTGTATAATGACAGGTGTGTAGTCCCCCAGGTCGAAGCAGTAATGTTTTCATCGCTTCGTTTACCACCGCCGGGGGCGTCTGAAATTGTACAGTTATTTAGAAAGGCTGCAACAGAACATTCTCTACGTAGACACAGACAGCTTGATCTATGTGATAAAAGAAAATGAGACGCCTCTGGAGCTGGGTAATTATCTCGGTGACCTCACGGATGAATTATAATCATTTTTGGTCTGGTATGCATAACTCTTCGGACCCGCGGCTACAAAGTCATGTATTGTGTCGCCGCGGGTCCGAAGAGTTATGCATACCAGACCAAAAATGAGAAAAAAGTGGTGATGAAAGTTAAAGGTATTACACAGACGCGAGAATACAGTGAACTGATCAATTTTGACAGCACAAAAGAATTGGTCGAAGGCTATCTTGAGGGGTCTAAGGAAAGATTCCTTGAAACGCCGCAACAGACTATAAAACGTGATAAAAACGGATTTCTGTTGAAAACGCTACATTCAAGAAAAAGTTTAGAGTCGGTAATCGACAAGAGAGGGGTATTTCCTGAGCGGTACAACTCTGCCTTTTGGTTATTAGCTGCATGATGGAGCAGATTGATTTTGATCCAAGACTAAAGGTTCCATTTTCATGTTTGGTAGTGGGCCCAAGTGGTTGTGGTAAAACCTATTTTATTAAATCTGTACTGGAAAAATGTGAACGTGTGATGGACGCTCTACCAGAAAATATTGTATGGATTTATACAAGTTATCAACCCATGTATGATGAAATGAAGAAAATGAATAAAAGAATTACATTTCTGGAAGGACTCCCCGATTCTTTTGACGACACTAATCTGTTTCCTCCTGACCATTCACATCTCGTCATCCTGACGACGTCATATTTCAGGCAGGTGACCACCCTGAGGTGGCGAAAATATTCACGCATAATACCGACATCACAAAAGGATGAGTGTCATGATGTTGACTCAAAATGTATTCCATAAAGGTAAATACAGCCGTTACAATCAGTTTAAACTGTAATTACCTCATGCTATTTAAAAACCCCACGACCAACTGCAGATGAGGGTACTAGCACATCAGATGTTTCCCTCCCAAAAACTGTTTTTCCTGGAAAGTTTTCAAGATGCTACAAAGTCAGCGCACGGATATTTAATTTTGGACCCTCACCTTCATGCCCAGAACGTTACAGAGTGCACCCGGGGATACTTCCCCACCAGCAGACGACGGTTTACATCGCTAAAACAAAATAGACCTTCATTATGTCGGAGCGGTTAAAAGGGAACGCTCTGTTACTAAAAAGCCTTGCACCACTGCCTGAAGCCTTCAAAGCGCAAAGACATTTTAAAACACTGCTCACCTGATTTTCTGCAGGCCTTGTGCGAATTATCTCTTAATCTTTTGAAAGGGCATCTAAAGGTGTCCCCTTCTCAATAAAGACAACTGAAGCGTCAAAAGAATATTATAAGGCTGCTAGCCGATAAAAAAGCAGCTTAAAGCGTAAACATCAGGTTCTGAAAAAACAAACTGGGGGTTTTATCCTTCCTCTGCTTTCTGCCGCCGTGCCTATTCTGGAAATCTACTAGGTTGGCTGATTCCGAGAAGCTAAGAGGAGAAGAAAAAAAATAATAATATGGCTCTAAAGGCTACCAAGAAAATGTATTTGATTCGCCCCAGCAGCTGAGTAAAATGACTAGACCAGAGCCATACATCAGACAGACAGCCGAAGATGATTTGAATGAGAAAATGAGCGCCGACAGTAATGTATCAAATAGCGAAACAAAAGAAAAAAGCGGGTCATAGGGTTACTCTCCTGCATCCGGATGTCGCACAAAGTCAACACTCTGCATCCTCATCAGATGCACCAGCTGCCGATGCACCAGTAGATGGTGCTGATGGTGGTGTAGCAGCAGCATCAGCACCGGACCCCCAATCCCTATTGGATGAGGCTGCAAGCAATGTGATAACAAACCTGCCCTGCGACCCGACGAAAACGCCTCTACATTAGTACGAAATTACCCGCGAAATGACGTGAGATGGTCCTCTAGGGGCGGAATTATTTACAAAGGTTCTGTCGATAAAGGCTCTCATATGATAGATTTATTCAAAAATCTATCGCTGCCTAATAAGAAGAAGAAACCCAAACAATGCCAAAAGGATGGACTAGTTTCTTAAATACTTTGTCAGTGCTCAACATTCCCGTTCGATGGTGAAAAATCGCATGGCGTGAACAGTACAGACAACTCAGAATGGACGGAGATGGTTTTGAAGAAAAATCACCGCGTCAAAAAAGACAAAAATCCCCAAGATGGTCTACGTGGGATTAAGGTTTTAAACTTGTAAATGAAGAGAATTTCCGTACACTGTCATTTTCAATAAAGCATTTTATTAATCACAAGTTTATGGTTACAGCGTTTGTTTGTTTTTCATGTTTCTTACAAGTGATAACAATCTTTAAACATTTTCAGAGAGCATACACTATGATGAAAAGATTCTGAGCCGGTTCTGAGCAGCATCTTTGATATTTATTCACAAAAGTAGATACCATGCGGTCGTTTTATAGACACCGTCAGCATGATACAACCCCAAAATGTTATTATAAGATAAACGTCGCAGCGGTGACAGAGATAAAAACGTAATGCTGTCCGCTACTATGAGAAAGTATGCTGGAGCTGGCGGTTGTGGTAGTGTAGCTTCTTTGAACGACTTTCCAAAAATTGTAAAATGCTCGCTGGGTAATGAGCAAAATCTGGCGGAAATCCATAAGAGTCGAAAAAGTTGCACTCCGGCCTCTTCCAACGTCAGTGCGAAGCCAGTGCTGACCAGGCATGTAGGAAGGATGAGTGTTCACTATAAAATAGGCTGGCAGGTTAAAGGTCTGGCTCAGCGCTGGTAGCTGATCACAAGCCCACACCGTGGAATGTGTCTCCTATAAGATGATTTAAAAGCCTTTCTAGCTGATGATTATCCATATCTTTAATAATAATCCACCAACACCTGTCTTTTAGAGTTGATCTCCAGAATGGAATCGTAACAAGCGTATACTATTAACGTTGTTGTGTAAGGCAGAGGGACCCTGAAGTGCATTTCAAGACGTAAATTCCCTGAGGAAATGGGCGACGCTTCGCGTGCTCGTTCGCCCCCAGATTGAACACGAACAAAGAATAACCTTCGTTAAATTCCCCACGGTAATGCTAAGAGGCAGATCCTTGAGGTGTCTCCCAGTAGATGTAAACATGTTGTAATATTCTCTAACTGAGCTGCCTGTGTTGAAACGGGGGCGGAAGGGCCTTAGTGGGCAGCGCCTCCATCCTGACACAGTGCAAGATATTCAATGTCATTATGAAGAAAGTTAAACGGGGATAGGTCCCTTCTTCCTGAAAAAAGAATCTACTCGAACCATGGCTAAAGCTAGATAGCGAGGCATAGCACCCAGAAATAGGTTTTCCTGGTTACAGATCCTGGAATTTTCCGTATGGAATAGGTCTTCACACAGACGCGGTGAGAGCGGATAAAGAGCATTTCTTTTCATCAGGGCTGCGGCGTGACCCAGACGTACAGCGGGGGAAACGGTGACCTTTTTAACAAACAAAGCAATGCCGATATTATCTTTAGACAGAACTCGGAATCACGCGGCCCCATAAGACAAAATGCATCGTTGTTACGGATCAGTTTAATTCTCAAATCAACAGAGTTTAACATCAGTCTTTCGCGAGAAAAATATGTCACTATGTAATGGGCCCCAAAAGGTCCACTTCGGCAGATTCTGCGCTGAATTGACCTCTCTGGACTAACCCTCTGTTAGGACCATTATTTATTACCACCGGAATCCATGGCGCTCGCGGTGTCTTTGTAAAACAGACCGGGCGCTTAAATTGACTCTTTAACGGTCGCCTGAAAAGTTGAGCAAAGTTTCTATAATCGCTCGATATGGATGCGTTGCACTTGACTGGGAAATTAATCTATCCCCCAGAATAACGTCGCATTGACTGAAAATTGTATTCAGCGGTAGTTGATGAGCCCAACTGCTGTATCTGGTGGGATGTTTGACCCATCTTTCTCTGTAATTTTAACTCTGAGATGAAGCAGCGGTCGTTTAAATCGGGTACCTTTTCACCGTCTCCAGGTATGTAAAATTCAATCGGGGAGGAGTCCGAAAGTGCTGATAACGGCTGGTACTCTTGATATTTTTATCCTTCACGGATAATTGTGTCATGGGAGCTGAAAAGAGGTCCAGCTCGGCCAGGGTACACTCTACCGATTTCTGATGTAAGAGGGCCATTGTTTGCAACGTTAAAATATGTCGGAGCTCTGTGCAGACTTCCTTCTTCGAGCGGCGTCTCCTGACTGATTTGCTCGGCTTAGCAGGCTGGCGCTTTTTAAATGCAGCCGAAACAACCCTCTCACCTGGCGGCGCTTCCTTCTTACTGACAAGACTCATACATCGCCGGGCGCCTTCTTGATTTTTGTTCTCGTGCAGTTTCCCCATAAATCCTTTCACTGCATCTGATGCAATGTTTGTAGCGGCTGTTTTAAGATGCGGGTTTTGCTACAGCGAAACCTTTTCTTAGCAGAGGGGCTACAAAGCGAAACAGCTTTGAAAATATTGAGCCTATACCTCAACCGCTTACAACCGAGCTCCATAAAACCGATGTAACGCTTCCTACTTGTCCTTCATAGAGTAGGCCACAAACGGGCGGGGTGTTCTTTGATATGAAGCATCTTACAAAGAACGTTCGCACTGGTTTAAAGTGTAGTTTCACAATTGTCTTTCCAAAAACAAAATCCACGGGTTTGTTAGCGATCTGTTTTAATTTCGATGCGGTATGTTTTGATGTAATTTTTCGACAGCGGCATATAATGGAGGTATGGTAACGAATGTTCGTTATGTCACCAAAGTCACCTTTTCACATTCACGACACGCCAGTGGTGAGTAACTGTCGTCAACCGCTGATACTGAATGATATCCGTATAGACAAACAGGTTATATATGCCCGGCTTAAATCACAAGGATATGTAGACGGCGTTTGGATAGCGTCCACCATTCATTAACTTTCAGTCCGAGCATGTAAGCCAGAGGGGGTAATGCTTTTGATTTTGTAAAGACCATCGCCTTTGAAGTCAATCCGGCTTTGGTCACGTGTGTTGAAAGAGGCGTCCAAAGGAGGCATCATATTTTTAACCGGCGGGACCAGGTATTCCAGGAGATCTTTAGACGCATTATAGTACGGCCGCCCTGTTAAATTTTACACTCACCAAGGGCTGAGGCTCATCGCTCACTCGGTTCAGTTCAAAAATAGGATGAATCTGCCGGTAAATTATACCACGTGGCGAGGATATATGATTTCGCGATAGGCCCACCAACCATTCGCCAGCAAGTTCAATCGGTTTTGCCAAATCGATTGTGTAACAACTGCTAGTATTACTTTTAAATATCTCCTTACTGGCGTTAGGCGAGGCAAGTCACCTAAAAGCCCTCAGAGGCGTGTGTTCCATGATTCTCTATTGAGCGCGAAGTGATGGACCGGTCTTTGTACACAGAGAGGTTTATATACCGACCACATCAGCCAATTTAACCCAGCTGTTAAATTTTTCGGCCAGTTTTTCCATTGCACAAAAGCCTGTTTTTCTCCCTGTCAGTTGGCCCTTTTAGATTTTTTCCACTTGAAACATTTTGTTGCGGCCATTTTTACTTTTTGCATCTCTTGCTTCATAAAATGACCCCTCACAGGTTCGGCGTCATAGTCTACTAAATTTATATACGGGAGGTGTACGGGAATACGCCGGTCACTGTAAAGACTTCGACCGTAAAACTCTGCTCGTATTTTTTATCGAAAAACGCCTCACTTCGTACAGACGTGCACTCAGATCTCCTTTCTAAAAGCCATCTTTATTTTATTCCTGTGACGAGGCAGAGCTAAGTGCCGTGACAGATTGTGGAACACTTGATCGGTGTTCTCCGCGCTGTGACCTCCATAGGAGTTATTTTAATAGAGGTGTGATAACTGTTATTATAACTCTGTACCAGGTCTGGTAAGACGCTGAGGTATCGTCTGGTGTTGTGAGCAGTAAAATATTTATACATGCGAAGCTTTTCAGGAGTGCGGTTATAACGCCAACAACCGAGCTTTTAAGTCACTGTCCTAAAATGTTTGATGCTGTGTTTCTTCATCAGAGTCTCAAATTTCTTTGTTGAAAAAACTCTTTTCCAGCGTCCGTTTGTAGCTTTAGAGGTATTAAACTTTTGAAACAATCGATTGAAATGCTTTTACCACTTCCGAGGCAGTCTTCCTTCAACGCACGCATATGCTTTTTCTAATACATCTATGACGTGTAAATAATTAAATCCTCCCATTATGTTCTGCCAAGGCTTGCATGTCACAGAGATCGGTTTGGAATTGATTTAAAGGCTTAGTAACAAACACCTCGGTTTCCTCTTGAAATGTACTCTGGCAGGCTTATGCAATGTATAAGCATCTTGCTCTGCTAAAAATCTCTAACTTCCTGAACACTGACATTTTCGCCAGTCTCATCCTTTATACTCCTGACGCGGAGTCGTTTTACACCTCCATAGCTGGCTGGATTTAGAGGATCGTAATACACTCTTTTCCATCACACGTTTCTCTGCCATCCTTTCCTCTGAGACCTCAACAGTTCTCTAAAGACATCCGTGATGCAAGAATGAGTCTTTATTCATTTCTTTTTTTTTTTTTTTTCCTTTATTTACAAAAGATTGTAGATACAACATGTCATTCAAGTTTTGTTGAAAAGAAATATTCAAGGATACACACTGGATTACATATGTTAAAAACACTAGATATTTTGTTGAAAAGAAAAAATACAATTCTTAAAACAGATATAAAGATAAAAAGAAATATTCAAAGATACATGCAGGTTACATATGTGTTAAAAGGTACAATGTCACATTTAAAAACGTCATTTTTTTTTTTTTTTTTTTGGTTTTGCTTTCCGTTTTCTAAATATGGTAAAATATAATCCCTTATGAGTCCTCATAACACTCGGTGACCAAACGTAGTTGGAAGATTTTCACAGAATCCTGACCAATCAAATTGTCGTACATCTCGGTGATGGGATCAAAGATCTTCTTTGCTAGTTTCAGTTCATGTAGTAGCCGTTCTCTGCTACCATGCGCACTTGAAATCTTCTGTTTCGATGGTGCGGCACGTAACAGAACGTTGAATAGCTGGAATGAAACGAGGTGTTATGAGTCTTTTCATCAAACGATAGAAGTTGTCCCTCGTAAAAGTTGTCAGCCAATGCTTCCAGGCAGTCATGCTGCCTCCTGGCTCGGATGGTCAATCGTGCATCCATGACACAGAGCCCGTCTGTCTTTGTGTATAATCAAGTTGAGAAGGTGAAAACGGCTGATTTGACGGTGTCGGTGAGGACAGAAGATACCCACCCATCGGTCTCATCTTCCTGGCAGTCCTCCTGTTTGTCCGGATTAGGGCTTTCTAGGGCTCTCCTGAGCATCTGGAGGGCTCCCTCCTCCTCCTCCATCTCATCCTCCTCCTCCACTGAGGAAGGAGGACCTTCCTCATCTTCCGACTCCTCCTCCTCCTCCGACTCTCTTCTCCGACTCTGAATCGTCCTCCAACTCACTCCGCCTCCACAGCTCCTCACAGACCACTTTAGCAGGGTTTCACTGATCCTATATTATCTTTTCTCTCCCCAAAGAGGCATTGATAGATGACAGAAGCGTTGCATATAACAATAAAATCAAGCAAGTCTTTACAGGGGTTATTGAAATTGAGGAAGTATGCCTGAAGAAGACCACGACCCAGCGGGCAGCCAATTAAGCTGCGAGGCGTCCCCACCGTCTGATGAAACAAATTTAGGCAGCGGTACAGCATATGCAGTCAAGAGATGAAAACGCTGGGCACCCACGGCTACCCTACAAATGACTGCCAGTAAGATATTTCATATTATTTATATTATACCTGCAACTGGGTAGATGTGAGATAGGAGACAAATATTATTTATATTATAACTGTAAATGGGTGGATGGGAGATGGGGAACATGGTGTGTGTGTGTGTGTGTGTGTGTGTGTGTGTGTGTGTGTGTGTGTGTGTACCGTGTGGGTTGAGGTGCAGGTGGTGTGGGAGGGTGTGGGTGGTGGTGGGTAGAGGGCATTGTGGGGAATGAGTCATTTGATTGGAGAGAAAAGAGAGAGTTATTAACACTTAAAAGTAAATACATTGAGTTGAAGTAAGTTATATATTATTTTTCAAAATGAACAGAGATTGAGCCTACAGCATCCACAGAAAGCGGTCAGGGAGCCTATCAGGCCCTACGCTGATTCAGAAGAAGAAGCAGAAGAAGCAGAAGAAGAGAGGAAGAAGCAGCAGAAGAAGCAGAAATTAGATGGTGTAGTGGTTCTAGATGCAGTTGAAGATGGCAATGAAGTGGAACTTAATCTTTCCAGAAATCCTAGCCCCTTGAAAGAGCATCTGAGCAGCAGCCGGGAAATAGTTGAACAGAACATTACAGAGACCGTCTCTGTTGCAAACTCAAACTCAGGGCCTTGGGTAAGTGCTTTTAAGTTATACCTGTTAACTGCAGATGCATGGTTTTTGTTCATTTTAAAACATTACAATGTAAGATGGGAAAGAAGCGGAGGGTGAGAGATTGACCATCTGGTTGGGGTGATGGTTGGGTAACCAAATGGTGTGTGTGTGTGTGTGTGTGTGTGTGTGTGTGTGTGTGTGTGTGTGTGGGGTGTGTGTGTGTGTGTGTGTGTGTGGGGAACAAGTCAGGTAGGGAAAAAAAAAAGAGAGTTATTCAGACTTTAGCTCATTATTATCTCATTATTTTCCAAATAAACAGAGATTGAACCCTGAACCTGTCATGTGGGACCCGTACATCCCACTGTACGATTCAGAGGTAATTATTATTTATATATGTATATATTATTGTATTGATAATTAAATATATAATTAAAGATGTATATTCTCTAAATTTTATGAAAGGGCCGGAGGGTATTCATCATTGAGATATGTCAAGGGAGAGGCCTGAACCCGGCAGAGGTAGTTGTATTTACATATCTTAGTATTGTGTATCGATAATTAAATATATTTAAAAGGAATTATTTTCTCTGATTTTCTGACAGATGCTGTACTGAAGAGGGCAATGCTTGAACCCAGAGAGTGAGAGATCTGGAAAGCAAGTTGGAGATCCTACAAAAAGCTGCTGACAATTGTGCAGACAATTCTTCAAATGTAAAAGTTGTAAGGTGTTAGCTGTGACATTTTGTTTTATTTTATTTTATTTTATTTTATTTTTAATCACAATTGCAAAATGGAGCCTGACCAGTCTTGTATAATTCCCATACAATTAGTTATTGCTGTAGGCCGATGTAAGCGGGGGATCCACTGCGTTTTGTAACACCACGCTTGCTGAAGCCATCCAAGAGTTAAATCATAATAATCCCCACCCAGACAATGCGTCCTGATCAACCTCATTTTAAATAGCGGCAGCACAGAGACAGCACAACCAGAGCCTGCAGTGATTACTTTCAGCCGTTAGAAAGGAGACCTTACAAGAGCTTGATAATCATAACCATAGTGACATTCAACCCGGTAGAAAATACCTTATTACAAAGAGATTGAGAACCATGACATTTCCCCGTTAGAAACCCTATACGTAATAGACCCCCACTGACATTCAATTCGAGGAGCGATACGCTTTGGGAATTTGGAATTCTACGCCGGACCTTTAAAAGTACCTCCCATAGCGAGCGTTAGAGGGTTTAGGCAATTTTATGAAGATGTTTTGAATCATTTTAGGCGTAGCTGAGAGAGTGAGACCTGAGGTTAGACCTAATGACATCTTACAGGGTTGAAATAATAGCGGAAAATGCACAGGAACACGATATCATTCAAGTCCGGTGTGTCACGGTTGACTTTCAGAACGTTTTTTGAAGGGTTACTGGAGAGATTGATACAATCTAACAGAGAGCTAGACGCTGACTTCCCCACACTGGAAGTAGTCATTCAAGTTGTCCAAAATCCTAGAGGCGGGGGTTGCTGGTGATAGCGAAAACTTAAAAAACTCTGGTCAGCGAGATCCGTTAATAGAGAAAAAACACTTGCATGTAGTGCCCAAGCGTAAACAATAAACTATGCTTTACCATCAGCTTGACTCTGCTCATCCACACACGACTTCACCTACACATCAAGCCCGTCGAGCAGCTCAAGAGCTTCATCATTTAAGCCGGGTCTGACCGAGGGCCACACTCAGTAGCTCTCAGTCACATCAATAGAATTTGAACAGATAGTAAACCGGAAAATTGTAGTCTTTTACAGAGGCACGAAGGACCCGCTCTCTCGCATTTTGAAACACAATACCCAAAGTCTGACCAGCCAGTGTTTCTATTCCTGCTTACTGCGAGCACTATTATGGAATAAAAAATCTTAAAGGGTTTTAGGGGTTGTATGTATGTCATTACTGTTACGCGGGTTACTGCGGGCGAGTCCCACTTTCTTGTCGGGTCATTGCAATCTCTGTTTCGATCCTACATGCGATACTGCGTACAGTGAGCCTGTATGCCTTACGCAGATTACAGCAGGACTTCTCGTACAGCGCGTGTTACGTTAAAACACAAAAAGTCTTTGAATGACCACGACCCTCAGTACATGTCAGAAGATTCACAAATGTTCAAATTACAAATATCTTTTCTCACGCTGGTACAGAGCACAAATGCATGAACTTCAAATGTAAAGTGTGTGTTGTCCACAAAGGTGACGAGCCACACCAGTGCTACATACAACCGGTGAAATTTCAAAGAAAATCAGACCCAAGATATCTTCTTTTCACGATTTTGAAACATTTGTCAATGACAAGGGGAGAACACATGCCTACTGTCTGTGTGTGCCGAATCGCTACAGGGTGAAAAATGGATGTCCTACGGCTTAGACTGCGTCGAGAAGTTTCTCATGAAGTTCAGGAAACCTCAATATAAAAAGCTACATTTATCGCACACAATGCTAGAGGTTTTGACAGCTACCTAATCCTCAGAGGCCCTGATAGACTTAGGAATGATCCCTTACGCTTGTCATGCAAGGCAGCAAAATAATCTGTTTTACAGAAACAGATTATCTGCTAAGGTTTATTGATTCCCTGTCCTTTCTTACCATGAAACTTCGCCGCTATGCCAAAGCATTAGGATTTGCAGATCAATCAAAAGGGCTTCTTTCCCCACAAATTTAGCAAAGAGAAGCATCTAAAATATATTGGGCCTTACCCGCCGCCGCGCGAATTATGGTGTAGAAAGCATGTCCGCGGCTCAGCAAACCGAGTTTACAGCTGGTACAAAGAAGCATCGAGGGTGTGTTTTAACTTTGAGAAAGAGGCAGTTTTTACTGTCAAAAGCGACACAAATATTCTGCGTGAAGGATGCATGAAATTCAGAGAGGAATTTGTAGGGGAGGCCACGTGGATCCTTTCAGCTGCGTCACAATTTCCTGCGGCATCAATGAAAGTATTTCTCCACAAATTTCCTGGTTGAAAAGACACTGGGTATTCCTTAGCCCGGCGATTACGAGGCGTCAGTTCAAAAAATTCCCGAGCTGCTCAATTCAATGGCTGGAATGGTTAATGTATTGAAAAACATTTTCATTCAGCATGCTCTAAACCGCGGGGAAAAGAAATTGGTGCGTATTTTTGTCGCGGTTCCGCCCGCCATAGAGGGTTAGACTGCGCCTTTGAATTTCAAGGATGTTTTATCATGGCTGTCCTACTTGTTTCCGACCCACGATATCTGCCCTATGACAGGGCTGCGCCTTTGAGGAAATGCATTCGACTAGCTAGGAGAAGCTGCATCAGTTGAGGTCCGCATGGAGTGCATACAGAGGTGATGGCCAGCATGCGTGGACTCTGATGAAAAAACACAGCGGGGGTCGCGAGAGTTTATGAAGAAATATGATCCACCTGAACCTCTGGCTCCTCGAGCCGCACTGGCAATACCGATACCACGCTGAGGCTATGGTACACTGCAGGTGGCAGACGAATCTGTGCATTATGTAGATGTTACGTCATTGTATCCGTACGTTAACGCAACAGGCTCATACCCTTTAGGCCATCCGGTAATAATTCACAGAGATTTTGGCGAAAGTGAAAACTACTTTGGGCTGATCAGAGCAACCGTGATTCCCCAAAGAGGTCTGTATTTTCCGTGTTACCTTATAAAACAGCTCAAAGGTAAATTAGTGTTCACACTCTGTCGTTACAATAATCAAGAGCGACTCATGTAGTCATGATAGCGATGCCAGAGCTCTGACTGGAGTTTGGGTCAGTGCAGAGCTGCACAAAGCGGTACAGATGGGTTACAAGGTGTCGAAACTTTCTGAGGTCTGGCACTTTGAGTCACAGAGCAACACGCTTTTTATCGAGTACATTCACACCTTTTGAAGGGTAAACAGGAAGCTTCAGGCTCGGTGCGGAGGCCGTGGGACGATAGAGTAGGAAAAATACATCAGAGACTACGGTGCATCAAGGCATCAGGTTAAACCCAGAAAAATTGAGACAAATCCGGCAAAGAGACAGGTGTCAAGGCTTGTCTGAGCGGCTTTTGGGGCAAGTTTCGCAGAAGTAATTTGGTTCAAACCACACTTTCGTCAAAGTCGGCGGAGCACTTTTTCACTTTAGTGTTTTCTGGACAATACACTCTAAAACACGTGTGCGTTTTTACCAACAAACCGCGGCGACGTAGCACTGATTCAGTGGTTGTATAATGACAGGTGTGTAGTCCCCCAGGTCGAAGCAGTAATGTTTTTCATCGCTGCGTTTACCACCGCTAACGGGCGTCTGAAATTGTACAGTTATTTAGAAAGGCTGCAACAGAACATTCTCTACGTGAGCACAGACAGCTTGATCTATGTGATAAAAGAAATAGAGCGCCTCTGGAGCTGGGTAATTATCCCGGTGACCTCACGGGATGAATTATAATCATTTTTGGTCTGGTATGCATAACTCTCAGGACCCGCGGCTACAAAGTCATGTATTGTGTCGCCGCGGGTCGAAGAAGATGCTCTAGGTACAAATGAAAAAAGTGATATGATGAAAGTTAAAGGTATTACACAGACGCGAGAATACAGTGAACTGATCAATTTTGACAGCACAAAAAGAATTGGTCGAAGGCTATCTTGAGGGGTCTAAGGAAAGATTCCTTGAAACGCCGCAACAGACTATAAAACGTGATAAAAAACCGGTTTCTGTTGAAAAACGCTACATTCAAGAAAAAGTTTAGAAGTCGGTAATACGACAAGAAGGCGGGTATTTCCTGGGGTACAACTCTGCCTTTTGGTTATTAGCTGCATGATGGAGCAGATTGATTTTGATCAAGACTAAAAGGTTCCATTTTCATGTTTGGTAGTGGGCCCAAGTGGTTGTGGTAAAACCTATTTTATTAAATCTGTACTGGAAAAATGTGAACGTGTGATGGACGCTCTACCAGAAAATATTGTATGGATTTATACAAGTTATCAACCCATGTATGATGAAATGAAGAAAATGAATAAAGAAATTACATTTCTGGAAGGACTCCCGATTCTTTTGGCCGACACTAATCTGTTTCCTCCTGACCATTCACATCTTCGTCATCCTGGACGACGTCATATTTCAGGCAGGTGACCACCCTGAGGTGGCGAAAATATTCACGTAATACCGACATCACAAAAGGATGAGTGTCATGATGTTGACTCAAAATGTATTCCATAAAAGGTAAATACAGCCGTACAATCAGTTTAAACTGTAATTACCTCATGCTATTTAAAACCCCGCGACCAACTGCAGATGAGGGTACTAGCACATCAGATGTTTCCCTCCCACAAAAACTGTTTTTCTGGAAAGTTTTCAAGATGCTACAAAGTCAGCGCACGGGTATTTAATTTTGGACCTCACACCTTCATGCCCAGAACGTTACAGAGTGCACAGGGATACTTCCCCACCAACGAACGACGGTTTACATCGCGTAAAACAAAATAGACCTTCATTATGCGTCGGGGCGGTTAAAAGGCCGCTCTGTTACTAAAGCCTTGTACCCGCGAAGCCTTCAAAGCGCAAAGACATTTTAAAACACTGCTCACCTGATTTTCTGCAGGCCTTGTGCGAATTATCTCTTAATCTTTTGAAAGGGCATCTAAAGGTGTCCCCTTCTCAATAAAGACAACTGAAGCGTCAAAAGAATATTATAAGGCTGCTAGCCGATAAAAAAGCAGCTTAAAGCGTAAACATCAGGTTCTGAAAAAACAAACTGGGGTTTTATCCTTCCTCTGCTTTCTGCCGCCCGTGCCTATTCCGGAAATCTACTAGGTGGGCTGATTCGAGAAGCTAAGAGGAGAAGAAAAAATTAATAATATGGCTCTAAAGGCTACCAAGAAAATGTATTTGATTTCGCCCGCAGCGCTGAGTAAAATGACTAGACCAGAGCCATACATCAGACAGACAGCCGAAGATGATTTGAATGAGAAAATGGCCGCGCATTAAATGATCCAAGATTGAATTCGTATGAAAAGCTAAAAGATACGAAGCGCTGATGTTACGCTATCTCACTTTGCTCAAACAAAGCGAGAAAAGCGTCATAGGGTTACTCTCACTCTGCATCCGGATGTCGCACAAAGTCAACACTCTGCATCCTCATCAGATGCACCAGCTGCCGATGCACCAGTAGATGGTGCTGATGGTGGTGTAGCAGCAGCATCAGCACCGGACCCCCAATCCCTATTGGATGAGGCTGCAAGCAATGTGATAACAAACCTGCCCTGCACGACCCGGAAAACCGCTCTCTACATTATGCAGAAATTAGCCGCAAATGACGTGAGATGGTCCTCTAGGGGCGAATTTATTTACAAAGGTTCTGTCGTAAAGGCTCTCATATGATAGATTTATTCAAAAATCTATCGCTGCCTAATCAAGAAGAAACCCAAACAATGCCAAAAGGATGGACTAGTTTCTTAAATACTTTGTCAGTGCTCAACATTTCCCGTTTCGATGGTGAAAAATCCGCAAGCGCGTGAACAGTACAGACAACTCAGAATGGACGGAGATGGTTTTGAAGAAAAATCACCGCGTCAAAAAGACAAAAATCCCCAAGATGGTCTACGTGGGATTAAGGTTTTAAACTTGTAAATGAAGAATTTCGTACACTGTCATTTTCAATAAAGCATTTTATTAATCACAAGTTTATGGTTACAGCGTTTGTTTTGTTTTCATGTTTCTTACAAGTGATAACAATCTTTAAACATTTTTCAGAGAGCATACACTATGATGAAAAGATTCTGTGCGGTTCCGACGCATCTTTGATATTTATTCACAAAGTAGATACCATGCGGTGCGTTTTTATAGACACCGTCAGCATGATACAACCCCAAAATGTTATTATAAGATAAACCCGCGCGTGATGCAGAGATAAAAACGCAATGCTGTCCGCGCACTATAGAAAGTATGCTGGAGCTGGCGGTTGTGGTAGTGTAGCTTCTTTGAACGACTTTCCAAAAATTGTAAAATGCTCGCTGGGTAATGAGCAAAATCTGGCGGAAATCCATAAGAGTCGAAAAAGTTGCACTCCGTCCTCTTCCAACGTCAGTGCGAGCCAGTGCTGACCAGGCATGTAGGAAGGATGAGTGTTCACTATAAAATAGGCTGGCAGGTTAAAGGTCCGGCTCCGCGCGGTAGCTGATCACAAGCCCACACGCCGTGGAATGTGTCTCCTATAAGATGATGTAAAAGCCTTTCTAGCTGATGATTATCCATATCTTTAATAATAATCCACCAACACCTGTCTTTTGGAGTTGATCTCCAGAATGGAATCGTAACAAGCGGTTATTAACGTTGTTGTGTAAGGCAGAGGGACCCTGAAGTGCATTTCAAGACGTAAATTCCCTGAGGAAATGGGCGCCAAGCGTCGCTGTCTTCCGTTCGCTCCCAGATTGAACACGAACAAAGAATAACTCCGTTTAAAATTCCCTACGGGTAATGCTAAGAGGCAGATCCTTGAGGTGTCTCCCAGTAGATGTAAACATGTTGTAATATTCTCTAACTGAGCTGCCTGTGTTGAAACGGGGCTGGAAGGCCTTAGCAGGCAGCTGCCTCCCATCCTGACACAGTGCAAGATATTCAATGTCATTATGAAGAAAGTTAAACGGGGATAGGTCCCTTCTTCCTGAAAAAGAATCTACTCGAACCATGGCTAAAGCTAGATAGCGAGGCATAGCACCCAGAAATAGGTTTTCCTGGTTACAGATCCTGGAATTTTCCGGTATGGAATAGGTCTTCACAACGCGTGAGAGCGGATAAAGAGCATTTCCTTTCATCAGGGCTGCGCGGTGACCCAGACGATACCGAGCGGGAAACGGTGACCTTTTTAACAAACAGCAATGCCGATATTATCTTTAGACAGAACTTCGGGAATCACGCAGCCCCATAAGACAAAATGCATCGTTGTTACGGATCAGTTTAATTCTCAAATCAACAGAGTTTAACATCAGTCTTTCGCAGAAAAATATGTCACTATGTAATGGGCCCAAAAGGTCCACTTCGGCAGATTCTGCGCTGAATTGACCTCTCTGGACTAACCCTCTGTTAGGACCATTATTTATTACCACCGAATCCATGGCGCCTGCGGTGTCTTTGTAAAACAGACCGGCGCTAAATTGACTCTTTAACGTGTCGTCTGAAAAGTTGAGCAAAGTTTCTATAATCGCTCGATATGGATGCGTTGCACTTGACTGGGAAATTAATCTATCCCCCAGAATAACGTCGCATTGACTGAAAATTGTATTCAGCGGGTAGTTGATGAGCCCAACTGCTGTATCTGGTGGGATGTTTGACCCATCTTTCTCTGTAATTTTAACTCTGAGATGAAGCAGCGTGTCGTTTAAATCGAGGTACTTTTCACCGTCTCCAGGTATGTAAAATTCAATCGGGGAGGAGTCCGAAAGTGCTGATAACGGCTGGTACTCTTGATATTTTTTATCCTCTACGGATAATTGTGTCATGGGAGCTGAAAAGAGGTCCAGCTCGGCCAGGGTACACTCTACCGATTTCTGATGTAAGAGGGCCATTGTTTGCAACGTTAAAATATGTCGGAGCTCTGTGCAGACTTCCTTCTCTTCGGAGCGCGTCTCCTGACTGATTTGCTCCGCTTAGCAGGCTTTTTTTTTAAATGGCGCCGAAACAACCCTCTCACCTGGCGGGGGTTTCCTTGCTCCGTGACAAGACCATAATACCGCCGGCGCCTTCTTGATTTTTGTTCTCGTGCAGTTTCCCCATAAATCCTTTCACTGCATCTGATGCAATGTTTGTAGCGGCTGTTTTAAGATGCGGTTTTGCTACAGCGAAACCTTTTCTTAGCAGAGGGGCGCGAAAGCGCAACTTTGAAAATATTGAGCCTATACCTCGACCGTACATAACGGACTCCATAAAAACCGGGTTAACGCCTCCTACTTGTCCTTCATAGTAGGCCACAAAGGCGGCGGGTCTTCTTTGATATGAAGCATCTTACAAAGAACGTTGCACTGGTTTAAAGTGTAGTTTCACAATTGTCTTTCAAAAACAAAATCCACGGGTTTGTTGCGATCTGTTTTAATTTCGATGCGTATGTTTTGATGTAATTTTTCGACAGCGGCATATAATGGAGTGTATGGTAACGAATGTTCGTTATGTCACCAAAGTCACCTTTCACATTCACGACGCAAGCAGTGGTGAGTAACTGTCGCCAACCGCTTGATACTGAATGATATCCTTATAGACAAACAGGTTATATATGCGCGCGTTTAAATCACAAGGATATGTAGACGGCCGTTTGGATAGCGTCCACCATTCATTAACTTTCAGTCCGAGGCATGCGCCAAGCCAGAGGGTACGTTTTGATTTTGTAAAGACCATCGCCTTTGAAGTCAATCCGGCTTGGTCACGTTGTTGAAAAGAGGCGTCAAAGGAGGCATCATATTTTTTTAACCGCCCGGGACCAGGTATTCCAGGAGATCTTTAGGACGATTATGATGCAGCGCCCTGTTAAATTTTACACTCACCAAGGGCTGAGGCTCATCGCTCACTCGGTTCAGTTCAAAATAGGATGAATCTGCCGGTAAATTATACCACGTGCGAGGATATATGATTTCGCATAGGCCCACCAACCATTCGCCAGCAAGTTCAATCGGTTTTGCCAAATCGATTGTGTAACAACTGCTAGTATTACTTTTAAATATCTCCTTACTGGCGTTGGAAGGCAGAGTCACATAAAAGCCCTCAGAGGCGGTGTGTTCCATGATTCTCTATTGAGTGCGAGTGATGGACCGGTCTTTGTACACAGAGGTTTTATATACCGACCACATCAGCCAATTTAACCCAGCTGTTAAATTTTTTCGGCCAGTTTTTCCATTGCACAAAAGCCTGTTTTTCTCCCTTGTCAGTGCGGCGTTTTAGGATTTTTTCCACTTGAAACATTTTGTTGGCGGCCATTTTTACTTTTTGCATCTCTGCTTCATAAAATGACCCCTCGACAGGCTCGCCGTCATAGTCTACTAATTTATATACGGGAGGTGTACGGGGAATACGCTCGGTCACTGTAAAGACTTCGTCCGTAAAACTCTGCTCGTATTTTTTATCGAAAACGCCTCTCACTTTCGACAGACGCACCAGATCTCCTTTCTTAAAAGCCATCTTTATTTTATTCCTGTGACGAGAGGCAAAGGTGCCGTACAGATTGTGGAACACTTGATCGGTGTTCTCCGCTGTGACCTCCATAGGAGTCATTTTAATAGAGGTGTGATAACTGTTATTATAACTCTGTACCAGGTCTGGTAAGACGTCGAGGTATCGTCTGGTGTTGTGAGCAGTAAAATATTTATACATGCGAGTTTTCAGAGTGCGGTTATAACGCTCAACAACCGACGCTTTTAAGTCACTCGCCGTCCTAAAATGTTTGATGTTGTGTTTCTTCATCAGAGTCTCAAATTTCTTGTTGAAAAACTCTTTTCCAGCGTCCGTTTGTAGCTTTAGAGGTATTAAACTTTCTTGAAACACCGATTGAAATGCTTTTACCACTTCCGAGGCAGTCTTCCTCTTCAACGCACGCACATATGCTTTTTTCGAAAATACATCTATGACGGTCAGTAAATAATTAAATCCGTCATTATGTTCTGCCAAGGCTTGCATGTCACAGAGATCGGCTTGGAATTGATTTAAAGGCTTAGTAACAAACACTCGGTTTCTCTTGAAATGTACTCTGGCAGGCTTATGCAATGTATAAGCATCTTGCTCTGCTAAAAATCTCTAACTTCCTGAACACTGACATTTTCGCCAGTCTCATCCTTTACACCCTGGCCAAGTGGTTTACACCTCCATAGCTGGCTGGATTTAGAGGATCGTAATACACTTTTTCCATCACACGTTTCTCTGCCATCCTTTCCTCTGAGACCTCAACAGTTCTCTAAGACATCCGTATGCAAGAATGAGTCTTTATTCATTTTCTTTTCTTTTTTTTTTCCTTTATTTACAAAAGATTGTAGATACAACATGTCATTCAAGTTTTGTTGAAAAGAAATATTCAAGGATACACACTGGATTACATATGTTAAAAACACTGTGATATTTTGTTGAAAAGAAAAATACAATTCTTAAAACAGATATAAAGATAAAAAGAAATATTCAAAGATACATGCAGGTTACATATGTTTAAAAGTAAATGTCACGCATTTAAAAACGTGATTTTTTTTTTTCTTTTTGGTTTTGCTTTCCGTTTTCTAAATATGGTAAAATATAACTCTTATGAGTCCTCATAACACTTTCGGTGACAAAACGCGGTTGGAAGATTTTCACAGAATCCTGACCAATCAAATTGTGCGTACATCTCGGTGATGGGATCAAAGATCTTCTTTGCTAGTTTCAGTTCATGTAGTAGCGTCTCTGCTACCATGCGCGCTCTGAAATCTTCTGTTTTGATGGGTGCGTTACCGCGTAACAGACGTTGAATAGCTGGAATGAAACGAGGTGTTATGAGTCTTTTCATCAAACGATAGAAGTTGTCCCCGTAAAAGTTGTCAGCCAATGCTTCCAGGCAGTCATGCTGCCTCTGGCTCGGATGGTCAATCGTGCATCCATGACACAGAGCCCGTCTGTCTTTGTGTATAATCAAGTTGAGAAGGTGAAAAACGGCTGATTTGACGGTGTCGATGAGGACAGAAGATACCCACCCATCGGTCTCATCTTCCTGGCAGTCCTCCTGTTTGTCCGGATTAGGGCTTTCAGGGCTCTCCTGAGCATCTGGAGGGCTCTCCTCCTCCTCCATCTCATCCTCCTCCTCCACTGAGGAAGGAGGACCTTCCTCATCTTCCGATTTTTTTTTTTTCTTCGACTCCTCCTCCTCTTCCTACTCTGAATGCGTTTCTCCAGATCCACTCCGCCTCCACAGCCTCCTCACAGACCACTTTAGCAGGGTTTCCCTCCTCAGATTGACTGTCCGGAGGCATGTCAAATGTCTCAGACTCCCGTATAGCAGCGTAGCCAGCGTTCAGCTCCATAATCGCATAATCCAGCCTGTCTGTCTCGGGGGAGGGCGGCGGGCCTTGGAGGTCATGCCCGTCTGTCTCTGAGGAGGCGAAGAGGACCCGCGGTGTAAGTGTTTTTGTCCAGGGTGTAAGGGGTCTCTTTGTTGCTGAGTCGAACATTGTTGTAATCTTTCTTTGTTCCCCGTTGAACATCTTACCATGTTCTGTCACTGTCTGCTTCAGTCTTTATACTATTGTAAGGGGGTGTGGTTACGAAAATTCTGGAACGGGGGCGTAGTTTGGAAACTTCTGGAAAAGAGGTGTGGTATGGGCGTGGTTAAAAAATAAATAAATAAATAAATAAAAAAATAAAAAATAAAAAGTTTAGAGTTTTTTTCACAACCAGTGTATTTTTCCACCCGCGGCTGCTATGGAAGAGATTGGTCAATCTATCCCTCACCTCCATCATCCTGTCAGCCCATTCCAATGCTGGTAAGGCAAGCACGGTTCTGAATAAGCCGCACTCTGTATTAAATCTTTGCAAAACAAAGAGGTCACAGGACCTCGTTGTTTCCGAATCTCTGGAGAGCAGAAGGGCCTGGAACCACCAGCGCCCCACGGCTGTGGTAACAGATGGCCATGTTGATCCACAGACGATGTTCATCTTAGACAGGTCGCTATCGCTGGGATAAATATCCATTCTAGGACGCTCCCCCTCGGGATTGTCTTCAGCGCTGCTACCGATGTTCACCGACACTTCCTCCTCCTTACATTCTATCAAAACAGTCTGAGTCTCTTTATCTTGAGTAGCGGTAGTCGGGTTCTCGGAGTTGCTCTGATCAGTGCCAAATTGTAGAGACAGATACACTACGCATTTCTTTGGAGCTCCGGGTGTCGTAACAGAATCTTGGAACATTGTTATTGGAGTCTCACAGATCAGCGAAGAAGCCCACCGGCTGGAGGTGCCTCCTTGGTATGGACTCAATGGAGCGGTTGCTTCTTCATCAGACATCTCTCTCGCAGCGTTACTCAAACTTACATTCATGCTGTGTGTAGAATGAAAAACCTATCTTTCTCTGTTTCAAGCTGGAAGAAACCCTTTTTATGCTCAAAATTAGCGCTACACCCCTCTTCTCTCACTGGATCATTTCAAAAACATCCGGATATTTCATCTCTAACGCTCATTGGATCATTTAAATGAAGATATTTCTACTTCCTGTGACGCCCTCATTGCATCACTTAACGCACGTCATTTCCGGGACACGCCTTCCTTCTAGAAGCTTCCAGAACAGTCCAGTCACACACACCTGGAAGGCATCAATCACATTTCTGACAGGTTGTGACCTCTTGACCCCCCAGGTCAAAAGGTCATCCATCAAAATCCCACATTCCAAAGTGACAGTAACCTCCTCCCTATATCTCTAGCAGGTAATCTCCTTCTTCGATGTCGAAGAGGGTAAATAAATCTTCCCCACAACGCAACGAAGAGAGCGTCTGGGTAAAAACTAAGAGAGAAGAGCACTTTTTGGCCTCTGTATAACAGAGGTATTCGAAGCCGCTTCTCAGAGATAGTCTTTTTTTCTTTTTCTTTTCCTCCCTTACACTCAGCGAGCGCAAGGGAACCCCTCTCCGGCTGGGAGAGTGATAATGAATCTTCCCCAAAACACAGAAAGTGCAAGGGTAGATAGAGAAGGCTTCATGGTATCCCGATGCCACGTAAAGCACTCGGTAAAAGAGCCCGAAGGAAGCCCAAAAGGGACCCAAAAGGGACCCAAAAGGGTAAAAGGGGCCAAAAGGCACCCAAAAGAGGGGCTCACCCGAAAAAGGGCCGCTACTCGGCAAAAACACTCATATTTATACACAAAAAAACATTTTACTCCTCCCAAAATTATCAAAAGGGACGTACTATATGTACTTCCCTATCCTTGTAAGGTAATGTAGGAAACACTTCACAAATAACGTAACAGTAATGAACTTCATGAACTCTACAGCTCGTGTGCTGTGTATGGCCACACATGTGCCTTCAAGACGCACACACACACAGCTGCATGCACTCGTCAAGGCCGCAGCTCCTGCCTGTGCTCTTATCTGTCTAGGTGCTTTCCTACACTTTACTGTTTCTCAAAGAAAACTCTTTCTGTCATAAAATGCAAAAACAGATTAGTATGTAAGCAAAAAACAGATTAATATGTGAGCAAAAACAGATTAATATATAAGCAAGATATGTTATTTTTTGGGGGTTTCAACACACACTCTAAGCAATGATATAGTTTGCTTTTCAAAACACATCTATCTAAGTGATTATATGGTTATCTTGTTAACACTGACAACGCTATATATGTTGTATAGCAAGAAATGACATGGATTCTGATATTTCTTCATTTTTGAGTTTTCATCTGGCCTCGCGGACAACACAAGTGAACTGACCAGTGAATGCCTCGAACCAGTTGATCAGCTTTAGGAAGAGAGAGAGGTGATTAAGTTGAGAAGTCTTCCTGAAAGAATTTGCGCTGAGCTTCATATGTTTTTATCTTTGTAAATTTAAAACGGGGGACACTGCCCCAGGGGTGTCACTAGACCTAGACCCCCTAGGGGGGTCCATGGGCATGCTCTCCTTTAAGAAAAGTTTGTCTATTTTAATGTTTAAATGCATCAATCTGGTGCACTTTGAAAATAAATTCAGACAACCAGCAGGGGAGGGGGTTCTATGTGTGGAGTAGTTTTTGAGACATGCCTCTTTGTAATTATGACATATAACTTTTTTTTATGGCAAAACATATTCCCCAAAATTATGCATATGCATATTTTTGAAAAGTAAGTGATGTAGTACAACCAACAGAACACTAATTATGTGTGAGGTAAGTTTAGAGACACAACTCTATTTAATTATTAATATATTAAATGTTTTTTGCAAAATATATGTCCCAAAATTATGAATATGCAAATTTTTTTTTAAAGCAAGTGCTGTAGTACAACTAGCAGGATAAATGTTATAATTGAGGTAAGTTTGGAGACACCTAATTAAACATTAAATTAATAAATATTATATTTGGTGTTGTAGTTTGTAGACGGTCCCTAAGGTGTTGTAGTTTGTAGACGGTCCCTAAGCACTCGTCGTACTGCGGTCTCACTGCCGGCTGCTCCTAGAGACCAATGTTATTTCTCCAGGTTGGAGGACGGCACGTTTTAATGAAAATAAGTTTGTAGCTCGTTGTTAGTAGTAATTGAGTAATTGATCCCAGAAGTTTGAATCTGTGAATATCTTTCTAACTTTACCGAAGTTGAGCTCTGAGCAGCACTTGCTCTGGCTGAGCCTGCGCATGTAGGGTGTGCGACTACATGTTTGGTCAATGTTTTCTTTCTTTCATTCCAATTTTGGGTCTGTCAGTCACAAAACCGGGGACATTCCCAGGGACAGCGCCAGCCGGGGACAGGTCACCGAAACCGGGGATGTCTAGTCACCCTAACTTAAAAGGAGATAATGAAAACAAGTTTTCACCTTTCAGCACAATGTTCCGAAATGCAACATCGGCCCATCATCTGTACCCGCTTATCCTGTTAGAGAGTCACGGGCGGCTGGAACCCATTCCAACTGACACCGGGCGAGAGGCGGGTACACTTGGACAGGTCGCCAGGCAACCACAGGGCTGACATATAAACAGACAACCATTCACACTCACATCAACATCTAGGGCCCAGATCAACCTAACCTCAGCCTTTGGCTCTTGGGAGGAAGAATCTGTGGGACCGGCAAACAACATGCAAACTCCACTCAAAAGCCTAGCGGGTTCAAACCCAGAGACCTCGTGCTGTATGTGCTGTGAATGCAACAAATGCCCAGCACAAATGTAAAAATTAGGGCTGTACGATATGAGGAAAATAGCATTATTGAATAGGCAGCTTTCTTTCTACAGCACATTTCAGCAACAAGGCAATTCAAAGTGCTTTACATAAAACATTTAAGAGCAATTCAAAACAGTCAAAAATATAAAAACAGATAATATATGAGAATAAAAGTGACAGTGCAGTATAAGAAATAAACAATTATTTAAAGAAAGGCAGGATCAAACAGAAAAGCCTTCAGCCTTGATTTTAAAGAAAGGAGAGTTGCAGTTTATCGAGAAAACGACATTACTTGCAATAACTAAACAGATATTAAAGTGTACTCAGTTGCATTTCTGCTGCTTTCTTTATTCTGTTAACATACAACAAATTGCTTTTTGAATTTAAAACAAATGAAATGAAATCATTTCCAACATTTTATTGAACAAATTGAACTTCGAATTGAATATAAAAGGCAGTGAGTTATATTTTAAAGTGCAGTTTTCTACTGATATTTTCTTTCAACTGACTGAATGTCTCTCGCGATATGTTTATTACAGCCCTAGTGAAAATGTCTGTTACGCTTTGGTCTCCAGTGGTTACAACAAGCTGCTCAAAATGTCTCAACATTTATAATCTGCTGTAAGAAAGAACAAGTAGTACTAGACCTTCATAGTATAGTCTTCTAAATGTCATCAAAATGTAGCTCAGCGTAAATTCTGTCAGGGAGACGTCATTTACGTTTACTCGCTTCTATGAAACTGAAGAGCTGGGGGGTGGGTGTTACGGTAGTGTAGACCATCAGAATCAGGCACGGTTGTGCAAGCCAATCACAGCATGACTACCTTGCTTCAAAAGCTGTTCTCTCTCCTGCTTCTGTCAGTTGTTGTTTCAGACGAGAGCGTGCCCGCCTCCTCCCCTTCTGCCTCCAGGCTTCTTCGACCATGGTGTCTCGGCCGTTTCTCTGGCTGCCGGCTTCCTTCTGGTTCTTCCGGTCTCCGGTTATAGTTTAGTTGCCACCACCAGTGTCTGGACTTTCTGATGTTAAACCCTAACAAAACTGAAGTTATTGTGCTGGGCCCTAAACACCTCCGAACTTCATTATCTAGAGATATAGCTACTCTGGATGGTGTTGCCCTGGCCTCCAGCACCACTGTTAGAAATTTAGGAGTTATCTTTGATCAGGATATATCCTTTAATGCCAATCTAAAACAAACCTCAAGAACAGCCTTTTTTCATCTTCGTAACATTGCCAAAATTAGGAATATCCTGTCTCAAAACGACGCTGAAAAACTAGTCCATGCATTTGTTACTTCCAGGCTGGACTATTGTAATTCCCTACTGTCAGGTTGCTCAAATAAGTCTCTTAAGACTCTCCAGCTGATCCAGAATGCTGCAGCGCGTGTTCTCACAAGAACTAAGAAAAGAGATCATATTTCTCCTGTATTAGCTTCTCTGCATTGGCTTCCTGTTGAATCCAGGATTGAGTTTAAAGTCCTTCTCTTGACCTACAAAGCTCTAAATGGTCTAGCACCATCATATCTAGAAGAGCTCCTAATACCCTATTGTCCTACTAGAGCACTCGCGCCCCAGAATGCAGAGTTACTGGTGGTACCTAGAGTCTCTAAAAGTAGAATGGGAGCAAGAGCCTTCAGTTATCAGGCTCCTCTCCTATGGAACCAGCTCCCGATCTGGGTTCGGGGGCAGAAACTGTCACCTCATTCAAGAATGAACTTAAAACTCTCCTATTTGATAAAGCTTATAGTTAGGGGAGGGAGTTGCAGTGTTCACCTAACTGGCCCAACTGCTTCTCTTCATAATTGTTAGATTAATAATACATAACAAAGTAGAGGGGAGGCAGGCCAGCCAAGCCAGATCCGGCAGGGGGAGAGTTCTAAGCCCGAAAAGCTACCTCTCCTTATGACCTGTCTCTCTTAGTTACCTGTTATAGTTTACGCGTTATAGTCCTAGACTGCCGGGGGACTTCCTTCCTTTGACACACTGAGCTGCTCTCTCCTCTCCCTTTCTATTACTGTTTCTATTACTGTTACTGTTTCTATTACTGTTACTATTACTATTACTATTTGTGTGCAGCCGTCCGGCCCGAATGCTTGTTACTAATCCTAGCTTCTGGGGAGTTTACCTCCCGGAGTCCTTATGTTTTTTTCCCCCAGCGTATTTCCTTGGAGAACGTTGGCACCAAGACCCTGGTTGCAGCTGTGCGCCGGGTCCTGCTGCACTCCCTGCTGAGCTCAGCGATGCCCTGCAATGTCATGCTGCGTCCTGCTGAACCCTGCAGCTTCCCGCTACATCCAGTCACTGTTCCATTATTAATGTGACTACTATCGCCACTGTTCATCACCCCCAACCGGCTCGTCAGACACCGCCTACCAAGAGCCTGGGTCTGTCCGAGGTTTCTTCCCAAGAGGGGAGTTTTTCCTCGCCACTGTCGCACTGCTTGCTCTTGAGGGAATTACTGGAATTGTTGGAATTGTTGGGGCTTTGTAAATTATAGAGTGTGGTCTAGACCTACTCTATCTGTAAAGTGTCTCGAGATAACTTATGTTATGATTTGATACTATAAATAAAATTGAATTGAATTGAATTGAATTGGACTCCATTGGGGGATATGTTGGTTGTCTGTATACCTCAATAATATATTATCCCTTATAAGTTGGAGGCTAGTCTCCATACAAATTTTCTATTGTCGTACGTTGATATTGTTCTTATAAATAAATATTTGCATATCTGCAACAACGTCTCTCCTGATTGAAATGTAGTACTTTTGCTTGCTATGTATAGTAAGGGTAACATTGTGCACTGGTTGGTGTGTAAGGCTTGTTGAGTCTTGTATGAGATGAGGTGACTCACACAGGCGGGGCTGCTGTCACACAGGGATCAGGTCCTGATTGGTTCACTACAAACTGCAGCTAGTTTGCTACCTGGATATGATTTATCATTACAATCTTGCAGCAGCTGTTGTGCAGCAATATTTTGTTTCACATCCTCACATATTGAGAATCAAACAGAGGGTTGGAATAAGTTGAACCCTGCTATACAAACAGCTCACTAATGACGCGACTGAGGCCACCGTGGCCACGTGTACACCAGGAACACGCCAAATCAAAAAGTCAATCAGGGAACGAGCAGCGGGGAGGAAGTATTCAGATCCTTTACTGCAGTAAAAGTACTAATACCACACTGTAAAAATACTCTGTTACAAGTAAAAGTCCTGCAGTTAAAATGTAAATGTAAAAGTGTTACTGTAATGTTCCTATCTCTGTGTTTCAGGGTCTGAATCGGACTGCTATGTCATTCTCTCTCTCCCCACGGCAACGGCAATAACCTACCGCACAGCAACTGTGTCAAACACTAACAACCCGCAGTGGGATGAAACCTTTACCTTCAGGGTCCCCACCAATGTCAAAGTGAGTCAATGATGAAAGAAACACTTCACCCAATCTATCCTTTAATATTTAAATAAGAATACAACCTATCCTCACTGCTGTAGCAAGTACTTTAATATTCAAATATAATATACAAGCCCTTTTCCTACATTTGTAACAGCCAACAGTTACAGTATAAACCATTGTGTGATGTCAGTTTATTTTTGATTGCTAAACAATAGTGGGCACAACTGAAGTCACATGCAGTGGTGGTTCTATATTGAATTACACCCAGCCCCCCCACATAAAAACTAAAAACTAAACACAAAATTGCAGAATTTTGCAGAATTACTACATTATAGTGTATATTTATTTTAAGTTCCGATAACTTATAATGTCATATTTTGTGCAGAATTGTGTTCATTGTCTTTTGTGTTCATTGTCTTTTGGCATTGTAAAAAATTGTTTCCTGTTGTAATTGCAATAGTTAAATAACTGGATTCTCTTAAGTGTGTTTTTCAAATGTTCTAATGAAGGATTTGTGCAATTGAGAAATATAATTTTCTCTTTCACTTACATTGATATATATATATATATATATATATATATATATATATATATATATATATATATATATATATATATATATATATGAACAGAAAAAACAAACTAAAAAAAAGAACTAAAACTAAAACCTTTCTGGCCTTCCTTTATGCAAAATCATCAATGATGTTATCGTATGAAATCTGCTCCCCTATTGAGTGATTGATACTGACGGAAAGGCCAGTGAGCCGTTCCTGGGACATGGTTGACCTCAGGTATGACTTGATCAACTTTAGTTTGGAAAAGCTCCACTCTGCTGGAGCCACAGTGACTGGCAGAGTAAGTGCAATCCTGAGAAAAGTCCAAAAGTTGGGGTAGATCTCAGATAGATCCTTATCATCCCTTGTCCGGACCGTTCCATTTGGGAGACCAAGCAACATAGGCGGCGATTTATGTTTTCCTCTGTGGGTGCTCACGGGCGCACGCCCTTTAAAAAAAAATGTGTCAAAAAATGTACACACACACCTATCAACTCCGTAAAGTCGGCTATCTTTCAACTCAGAATAGGATTGGAGATGAAAAGTTTAACTGACATAACTGCGATCAGCTTCATGGGTGCTCAGTATTAGCGGAGCACAAACAGGATCGGCGCCTATGCCCAGCAACCTGTTCGACCCAGAGGTTAACTTACCCCTGTTCCCCCATCCCCTTTCCCCTTCTCACACAGCAGTGTGCATGGTACCTTCTCAGCAAGCAGGGCAGTCAATTTGCCAATTCCCCACACAGTGAAATGATAGATAATACAGTAGAAAACCACTTTGAGGATTTTTTTTTTTTAAGTGCTCGTGCTCGTGCCCCGGGCAGCTGCCCGCTTCGCCCGTGCCAAAAAACACTACTGGTCACATGTGCTAAACTCTAACTACAGTCTGCACAGCAGCAGTTCATGTGGACCAAACTCTAGCTAATGTAAGTCGAAACTGCCTGCAAGCTTATCCTGTACTATACGGTAATTCCTCTACTGTGTGACACAATCGTTAGCATATTTTTACAAAAACGTCTGCTACGGAGCCATAACGTGAGATAGGTAATGGAGCCTTTTATACATTGTCGTTTTTCTTTAGAACTAAACAATGGACAAATAGAGTCTTTAAACGCTTCAGATGTAAAGTTATTCACTGTCAAGTGACGTCAAAATGAATGCTAGTGTAGCCGGTCTGGCCTGACACTCCCTTAATCTCAGTATGTGTAGTAATGGACGACAGACATCTTCTGCTTTGCCAGTTGGACAGGGGGTTTATTTTGTATACCTGTGTACAACACACATTTATCAGTACAGCAGCTCTGGATTCCCACACGCACACCTCTCCTCATCACAGCGTACCGCTACTCAGGAACACGTGCAGTGTTCTTATTCAAATAATGTAACAAAATACATTTCAATGTGATCGTATAGTCAAAATGTCATTATAGAATCAAAACAATTTCCCCACATACCAACTGCAATTTTTATATTTCATTAATAAATGTAAAATATAAAAATGAACAAACAAAAAAACTATATATATAAAAATAACATTTTCATCACAAAACACAAGGGGAGTACTCACATACCTGTGTACAACACACATTTATCAGTACAGCAGCTCTGGATTCCCACACGCACACCTTCAAATGACAGGGAGAAAAGAGCCAGCACATAAGAATCCACACGTGTGCTCTTCATTAAGCTAGCCTGAGAGAAGCGAGCTAGCATCTCACACAAAAAGTGCCGCACACAATAAAACTGTATGTACACATTCAAACAAATATCGCCATAACAAAGGACAAAGCTCGTGACAGTTAAAGTGTAGCAAGAACCTCTACTTAACGGTTTTAACATGTTTTAAGTCACTTTGAACCAAAGCGCTCCGATTGTCTTACCTCTCCTCATCACAGCGTACCGCTACTGAGGAGAATAGCGCCGACAACACAGGAAGTGACATCACCAACAGGAAACTGGTCACACCGCCAGAATAAAATTAACAAAATAAAAACTCCCCAAAATAAATACACACAAAACCAGATTTATATGAAAATAAATAACAAAATATCAACGAACATGGATTTTTGGTGAAATATAACAGTTAGAACACATCGGTTACACTAGTCAGTGGAACGCTAACGGGAGGTGATGGCTAGGTAGCATCAAAATGGCGCCATAGGAGGTTCGAGTTCTGAACCGAAGCTTACCCCCTTGGATATGCATGAGTTGTTCACATTAGCCATCTTGTTTCCCCTCAGTTGCTAGCTACTTTAGACCTCTTCTTAAAAATGATAATATTTTTTATACAAAAGAGACGGTGTTAATAATAATAATAATAATAATAATAATAATAATAATAATAATAATAATAATAATAATAATAATCCACTAGTGGGAAAGTGACAAGCAGGGGTTTCCTGGAGTCTCTCTCTCTTTTCCTCTCCCTCTCCTCTGCTCGCTCTTTTTCTCCTCTCTCACAGTGCAGTGTGACTGGCCGCTCCTGGGATGACGCACAGCTGAAGGCAATCTCTAATCAACCACCTGTTTCCTGTGGCTCATCTGCGCAGTGTCTTAAGCTGTGGCTGCCCTCTTGTCTTGTCACGTAGGTGAACGTCCAGCCAGTATCTGTCTCTGATCTTTTTTTTTTATCTTGCTGTTTTTTGCCTGCCAACCTTAATACTGTTTTTCTCATGTCCTGAAGGAATACCACTCTGTTCTGCTGTCGCTGAACCTGCCTGTTGACGCCACTCTCCGCCTGCAGTCACCAGCCCTGCATGACTCGTCTTCCCTGCCTGTGATTGCTACCTGCTCTGTCACCTGAGAGGATTCCCCCCACCAGTCCATTCTGCTAAATTCTCTGATTCAGAAATAAACTGTTAAAACGTTGAGCTGTGTTTCTGTCTGCTTCTGAGTTCAAGCCACAAATCCTGACAGCCTTTCATGGTACCCAAGGTTGCTTAACAAATATGTGGAGTGGAGGGGAGGGGGGGGGGGTTAGGGGTTCAATGGACTTAGTGAAAATAAATGTTTTGAGGTGCTTTTTGAACATGAGCGGGGATGGGGCAGAGCGGATGTGGAGTGGTAGACTGTTCCAGAGTGTGGGAGTATTGGCAGAGAAAGCCCTGTCCCCAAAAGTCAAACGTGAATGAGTGTAGGGGTGGAGGAGATCTGTGAAGTATTGTGGTGAGAGTCCATGGAGAGATTTGTAGGTGAGCAGGAGGATCTTGTAGGTGATGTGTGACTTGACTGGCAACCAGTGGAGCTGTTGGAGGTGTTGACATGTTATGGTTGTGACAGTAGCAGTGTTCAACAATATGAACAAGTTTAAGAGAAAATAGCAAACTTATGGGAGCTTGAGTGATCTTGAAGAATGCAGTAGAGCTGAAGGTTTGAAAATGGGGTCCTCAGGAATGTAGTTGACCTTGTAATTGCCTGGTTTTATTGCTTTTTATAAACGCGTGACGAATATGTGGCACACATTTTGAGCAACCACAAAATAATAGAGAATATTGTTCAAACTCACTGGTTGTAGTTTTTAATACATATTACAATGTACTCTTTCATGTGGTAAAGATAGTATTAAATTATTACTTTTTTTTTAATCAAGTTGAAATGATAATCACCTATCCAAAGACAACTGATTTTGTAGACAATGGGCCAGCATATAATCATTAAATTAATACAAATTAAAAAATAAACCTATAAAAGAACCTTACATATGCGCAAAGGACTAGAGCTGTAGATCTTTGCCCGAACCCAACGGGACCCGACGGATTCAGTCGGGTTTGGTCTTAATTTCTATCATTTTACACAGGTTCAGGCTTGCGCTCCGGGTTGCGCGGTGTAATGGGAAAAATTACATTTAAGCATAATTCCTTATATTTTTATGTTTTATTTCTACTTCAATTCTCTCACAAATGCTGAAAGAGTCTATCTCATTACGCACATGTAGATTTTGATTCTAACTTTGTGAGACGTCCAGTCTGGAACATAATGTGAACACTGTTTGTCTAAAAAAAATCGTACAGGGAGGAGGAGGCGAAATGGCTCCGAGATGTCTCTTGTGTTTTTTCTGATTGTCTTCATGTGTATCAGATTGCCTGTAAGAATTGTAGCGTCATAATATTCCAAGTGCGTGTGTGCTGTCACTCTGAAGATGCATATAAGCCTAGTGTTCTTGTTCACTCATTTGAGAAACTGACTCCACACTGGGCTGCGGCCTTTTGTGAAATCATGTTGCTCCTATTTGCAAATATATATGTTTTTAATAAAATACAAAAACCCAACTTGGTTCTAGTCTCAGACTGTCTTATTTGTTTCATTATACTAAACTTTGAAACCTCTCTCCCTGCTGCAAAGGAAACTTCCACTACAGCGGTAAGGTGAGTGGTCAGGTGATGTGTTTCGGTTAGCGCGAAAATGGATGCTGAGGACGTGAAACAGAGGCTGGCCTCATTTTGAGAGAAGTCTGAGTTGTGGAAAACTTTTGACCATGTGCATAATGAGAATAATGAGCCAGTGGGTGTGTGCGTGCGTGTAAAAATGTAAAAATGTCGTTAGACCTCAGAGGGTTAATGTGTTGATCAAATGATCATGGTTAAAGGTTATTCCATTCACTGGTGGAAGAAGAAGTCAGATCACTTTTACTTGAGTAAAAGTAATAATACAGCAGAAAAAGTCCTGCATTCAAGTTGAAGTACAAAAGTATTAGCATCAAAATATACAAAAAGTACCCAGTACTCAGCTGCTTTCCTCGTGGCTCTGGCTCTGTATAGAAGACATAATAGTTATTATTATTATAATAGTGTTTTAGGTAAACAAGAAGGAATGTGTCACGGTTTCAGCAGGGGCCTATACCATGAAGCTGGTTTAGGTGGCTAGCCAGCTATGTTTCAGTTTACTTTCCACCAACCCTTGGTTTTAGGTACTATGAAAGTAGCTCGGCTTTAATCGGTGTTCGTTGCCATGGTATCTTACGCTGCACGGCTAACCTGCTCCGGGGCAGGTTATGTTCTGGATTCGAGATCTCAGTCTGAAGTTTGACCAATCAGCGGTGAGCAAAGAAACATATAGGTGACGTAATTAATTCCCAGCTTCTGTTCTCTGTTGCAATCATTGCAATGGCTTCACCTTTTCTTCCAAATCCTGTGGACATCTCAGCGCAAATTGTTAGACGAGCACTTCGTAGAGAAGGAGTTTTTAGGGACAGACAAAATCCCCTTGACTTTCCTGATACTTACTTGTATGAAAGATACAGATTTTCCGCTGAAGGAATAACTTATCTTTGCGAACTTCTTGAGCCGCACATAAAAAAAAAGCCATGCACTTACTGTACCGCAAATGGTATGTATTGCATTGCGTTTTTTTGCAAGTGGTCGGTGATGCAGAGAACCTAGGGAAAAACACGGTTTGTCGAACCATTCGCAAGGTGGTCCTCGCACTGCAGGGGTACATAAATAGCTTCACTGTGTTCCCTGGACATTTATCGACCATGTCCATAAAAGAGGGATTTTATAAAATTGCCGGTAAGATATATTGATAGGGTGACATGAACAAATTTAACCTTTCACAATCAGTTTTAGAGCACTTAGAGCACTTAAGTATTATACAATAGTCTACAGTAGCTACATGTTAAGAATGGTTTTATATATATATATATATATATATATATATATATTTATTTTTTTATTTATTTTTTTTCATATGAAAGGATTCCCTAGTCATTGGAGCAATAGACTGCACACATGTTGCAATCTCCACAGCTCTAGGAGAACATGAGGCAGATTATGTGAACAGAAAGTCCTGTTAAAAAAACAAACATGTTAAAGTGTTTATTTTAATTGTGACAGCAAAACTTTTTTTTTTTCTCAGATTTTCTGTTCTATGACAGGGCTTTTTGATGGCCTGTTGGTAGGAGACAGGGGTTATGCATGCCAGAGGTTTTTGCTAACCCCCTATCCTGACCCTCAGACAGGGCCACAAAACTGCTTCAATGTGGCCCTCAGTAAAACCAGGGTCAAGATCGAGATGACCTTTGGCATCCTAAAGGCACGTTTCAACTGCCTTAGGCGCTTAAGAGTGTCACCAGAGCGGGCGTCACAGATAGTAGCTGCATGTGCCATTCTGCACAATATAGCCACTATCAGAAAGGAGCGAGTACCACCACAAAACCAGCTTCTCACAGATGAAATTGACCCCATCACACTTGACCACCCAGCTGGCGCAGCTGTCAGAGATGCAATCACAACACAATATTTTACTTAATAAAAACACATTCACACTGCAGATAGGTCTCAAACTGTTTTATTGGTAATGTGGCTATAGGGAGGAAAAAGAGAGCAAGAGAAAGTTATATTACAACCCGTTCTCATTCCGAACTCGTAAAAATAAGTATGTTTGGTCAGTGGCCTTCAGCGTCTGATGCGACGAAAAAGGCACCCTTCGGCGTATTTGTGTAACGTACTGGGGAGAGCCGCAGTCGGATGAGATTTAGCGAGTGGTATGTAAAGGGAAATTGCTGTATAAGGAAGTTGGTTGGGGTGGTGGATGGGTAAAACACCGGACTTTCACTCAGGAGACTTGGGTTTTGAGGCGTCCTTTCCCCGTTGTTTTTCTCCTAAACCCAACCTCCTCGTCCCGCGTGTGGCGTTTTGTTTCCCCGCCTCCGGCGTGCGTTTCCCGGCTTTTGAGGCATCCTTTCCCCATTGTTTTTCTCCTAAACCAAACCTTCGCGATTCCGTTATTGTCACGCTTCACCCGCGGCCGTCTCCCGCTTGGCAATAGTGGCAACCAAGCATGTTTACATGAGACGCTAAAGGAGACTTTTAACGTCAATAAGAACCAGAAAGGCTCCTGACCGAACGTCCTTATTTTACGAGTTGGGTGTGAGAATGTGTTGTATATTAATAAATATTCATAGTGTTCACACTAAAGGGTTACTTGATTAAATAAGTTAACATACTGAGATCTGTTTTTTTTCCAGCTGATTGATCTCCAATTTAATTTTTTTTATTTGGAGCCTCCTCAGCTCACAGTCCGGCCCTGACTGAGTCTGTTTCCACCTGAAACAATTCCACCACAAACAATCATTACAAGTTTTCTGGAGGTTAATCAAATCACATAAAGTGGCATGACTTTTTACAAACATAGATATTTTTTGTCAAGGGTGTAAAGTATTACCTTGTTCACATTCCTTCTGTAGCCCCTTGAGGTAGATGCCTCAGTTTCTGGGTCAGGTTGTGAAAAATCCTACAATAAAAGAGATGTGTAAGGGCCAGTCACTTAAAGGGACACTTCACCGATTTAGCATTAAGCTTTGTATCAGTAGAAACCTGGTAGTATTTTTGAATGACCGTGCTTCCCTCCCTCATGTCCCCCTGAGAGGGGAGATCTCTGTATTGTGGATCTGGAAAAAAGCCTCAGATGACGCAAAATGACAATTTTTGTGTCATCTGAGGCTTTTTTGCCCAGAGGCAAAAGACTACAGCCTGTATTAGGAGCCACTTCCGCATAGCCCATAGGGGGTTGGACTGTCAGCTTTTTCCGGAGATTGCCGAGGAAAAAACGAGTGTCAGCCATCTTGAATCCTCGCTTAGCTTCTCAGCAGGAGGAGAAACTGTTCATCCCGACGGAAAAACAATTATGTGAATTCAAACTACCACACACGTGTACCACCAGGATACATTGGAACACATCGGAGAATATGCAGGACACTTTATTACAGACGCAATACTCGACACACGCCTGCAATAAAGCCATACTCCACGCGAGCTTCGCCTGCATGGAGACCAGCGGTGGTGCTCGATGCCTCTGGCCGGTAAAGAGACCTCATCAGCGGGGAGCGTTGAACGAGTGTGCCGGTGGAAAGCTAACGCTAGCCGGCCACCTGTTCCACCAATCCTGCTTGCAAGTGTCCGCTCATTAAAGGTCCTATGACATGGTGCTCTTTGGATGCTTTTATATAGGCCTCAGTGGTCCCCTAATACTGTATCTGAAATCCAGCCTTGGTGCAGAATTACAGCCACTAGAGCCAGTCCCACACTGAGCTTTCCTTAGGATGTGCCATTTCTGTGTCTTTAGCTATTGAGGAGGAGAGAGGGCGGGGCAAGGTGGAGGGTGGGGGTGTGGCCTTGACCAATCGTTTGAAAGCCATGATGTCTCTCTCCCATGGGTTGGCCAAATTCTCCGGGCGGGCAAAGCAGAGAAAGGGGAGGTATTCCAGAATGGCTCATCTGAGCTTTCATTTTCTCAAAAGGCAGAGCAGGATACCCAGGGCTCGGTTTACACCTATCACCATTTCTAGCCAATTGGGGACCATAGGCAGGCTGGGGGAACGCATATTAATGTTGAAAAACCTCATAAAGTGAAATTTTCATGCCATGGGACCTTTAAACAAACTGGACTACATCCAACTTCAACAAAACTCCCAACGTGAGTTCAGAGACTGCTGTGTTTTTGTTGTGGAAATATTGCTGTGGACAATCCAGCCTGCTGCTCTGTCACCGGGTAAGACTACTAGTGGAGGTGGGCTGTGTTACCCCGGACTGCCTGTTGCAGAAATGGGGGGATTTGTATCCAACTAACTGCTAACTGCTGGTGGAGTTTGTGACTGTAAAATGCCGACCATTCTACATCCCACGCAAATTTACGGTTGTGTTTATACTCAATGTTTATACCACAGCCCACCAAGAGCTAAAGCTAGTAGCTATGTGTTAGCCTTCTTTTATGGCTTGGTTGAATTCTGATGTAGAATGCGGTCTGTTATTTTCTTGATAACAAACCGCTGCTAAGGATAACACACCGTTGCCATGGACACAGTTCTGTTCACTCTGGAGCTATCAATCAATCCGCTGAAAGAAGTCCGGATAATGTATCAGCTGTGGCAAAAAAGTATATATTTTAAATGTGTAACACCATTTGAAACGTTTTTTCGTGTATATGGTTGAAATGACAATAAAACACACTTGTTGAGTTGATCGCCTCACTGTCTGTCTGTAAAGGGTAGGTGTGGCTTGGGAGTAGACGCTAAAGCAGCAAAGCAAGTGCATTCTGGGATTTGGTGTCTTTCATCCACATGAGCCAAAAACACATTTTCTGGCTTTTCTTGGCCTAGAAGCCACCAATTTCTAAAATAATTTCACATTTCTACTACATAAGTGACCCAATTTAAATATATATTCATCTTTCCAATGGTGAAATATTCCTTTAATTATGTTAATTATGAAACATTCAAGTGTGTGCCATAATAAAAAGCCCATGCAGGGCATTCACCTCAGCAACTGTCTCAGAACACACAGACAGAGTGTCTTCATTTGCTTCACCCTAATAAGTAAAAGTAGGCCAATGTAAACCATAACTGTTATAAAGAAGGTTATGTTCATGGTGTTCTGCCTGCTGCATACTGACCTCTGTGTGGGAGACTGTGTGCATGTGTGCTGGCTTCAACAGGGACACTGTATTTCCCTCTACTGCAGAATCAGAGTCAGCCATATTTAACCCTTTTTTTTTAATTACTAGTAATGCATTGAACACACATACCCAGTGTCACTTGCTTCGAGGAGCCAGCACCAGGGTCAGATTGCACAGCACCTGAAACCCCATCCATAATTGGCCGCCCCTTATTATTACTCAAAGCCAACTCCTCTGCCACAGTGTACTCTGCAGGAGTTTCCCAGTTTTCCAGATTTCACATTTTTTTCTGTTTGCTGCAAAGAAGTGTTTGTGATAAAATGTTCACAAAAATAATAAAAGGTTGTGGTAAATACTCACCACTTTGAATTATATTTTGTCTTGATCTGCTGCCAAGAACATTTGGAGTTGGGGTTGCATCTAAAAATCAATTAATATTAATCTTTCTTAGGGACATCCTAAGACAGAAAGCCAATACATTCACATTCATATATATATATATATATATATATATATATATATATATATATATATATATATATATATACATTTTCATTTTATTTAATACATTTTTAATATGATTAGCCTATATTCATAATTTTACATTAATGGCCTATAGAATGTATTTCTTTAACTTACACATTAACGCAATCAGCAATATTCCTCCAAGATTGTTCTTTTGCTTTGGCAGCAGAGAGTATTACTGCGTACTTGAAAAACATTTTTATATTCTTCATATTTCTGAAGAATAATTTGTTGCTCCTCCGCGGAAAAATATATTGCTCTCGCTCTATCCATATCGAACGTGAATGGTTGTTCGGTGCCGATGTCACTCTTTTATGTGCACGCGTGCGCGGAGTAATATGAGTTTAAGGATCAAAGCCTGAGTTGACAGAGAAAGTTGATGAGCTGCGTCATGGTACCAATAAAGCCTGATTGCATCGGTTTGGTTTTGTCAACTCTAAACCAATCCTGCAACCCTGAGTTTGTTCAACTACCATCATGGTACAGGCCCCAGGAGGACCCTAATGCAAGACTCTTTCATGCAGATGTGCAGAACTAACACACTTTATTTTGACTTATTTTAACTACAAACGAACAGGACTCACAGGAACAAACAGAGAAAGACGAACCGACAAGATACAAAGCAACCGAGGGGTGTAGAAATACACAGACCAATGAACAGAGGCCCGTTCCAGAAAGCAGGTTTAGTGAAAACTCTGAGTTGGTTAACCCTGAGATGAGGGAAACTCTGGGTTTTCCGTTCCAGAAAGAGAGGTAACTTCACCTCAGAGTCAGTTACTATGGTAACTGAGCCTGTGAACCTAACCTGGTCGGGAGCAGGTTTTCTTCAAGAAACCTCGTGTTTCTCTCATTCTCCTCCCTCAGAGGGAGGGGAAACTCATTTCCTCATTCATTCATTCATTCAGTCTGTATCAGGCGCATTTCAATGCAGTTTGTTATCTGCATGAATAAAAAAACGTATTGGTTTATGTTAGGCAGACTATAAAATGTTTTTTTTCTCCTTTTTTCGACGATCCCGTTGATGAAAAAGCTGTATTAATTCAGAGAGTTTACGTCGGGAGATGATATTGAGTCCTGACTATAGATGTTTTTTCATTTCCACATAACCGATTTGAGAGGTGTTTTTTATCACAGTCTATTAGATATGTAGATACCTTATCCTTCCACTAGTTCAACATCGTGGACAGGCTTTAACATCCCAGCAGATTCTTTGTGTCGCATTACGTTTTTTGCAAACGGCAGTTTTCTTTATAACAGCAGCGGATCATATTAGTAAAGCCACTGTATGTAGAGCCGTCAGAAAAGTGTGATCGATCTGAAACGTTTTTTAAACGTGTTCCCTGGACACAAACCAGTGAGAGCCATTAAAAAGAAATAAATGATCATACTTATAATTTTGTGGTTAATGATCATGGTGCTGCAGCCTCAGAATGGGAATAGTATAGTCATACCCGTCGCTATGGGCGGGCCATAGGGGGCCGGGCCCGCCCCCAAAAATGCTTGTGCCCCCCCCACTTGAGGCACAGATCTCTTAAAAAAATTACTTTAATTTTATATTATCATAGTTGCTAATTTTGTGTTGCATTAATGTTGCATTCTTTATCATTAAAACATTATAAATATAAATAAACAATGGTGTGATTTTTGTTTGATTGATGGGAATCTACACTGCAACAGCCTATCACGGCCTTACTAAAAAGAAGTTAGCGTACCGACGTGGCGTAGCCTGCCTACTTCGGTAGCTGCTCAACAGTTACCGCACATTTTTGAAAGCTGGATGAGTTTTCGCCGGCTTACTCGCTTCAGTTCGTGATGGTAAGTGGTTGAAAAGCCCACCAACATTCTCCTCTGCCAAATTGGATACGACACCGACACCTCCTGATGTTGTCGTTGGAGAAGGAGCCCCTGGACGACAGTCTGAGCCTGATGCTAGTAGCTCCGTGGAGCCCGACCCTGGGCCTGGCAGGACCTGCAGGTCAAGTGCAACTGCGACTGGGGCAGCATTTGGGTCACAACTAACTGTTGAATCAGGGGGTGTGACGGACAAACCCAAACAGGTTGTGTTGAGGAAATATCCAGTCAAAATGTTTGGTTAAAAAAAAAACGTAGCTGTAGCTGGCATTTGAACAGAGACTGGCTTGCGTAGGCTACTCGGTGGAAAAGGACTCCGCATTTTATTATGCCTGCAGGAAATTCACATCTGTATCATCGGACGCGACCTTCTTCATTAAGGGGTTTAAGATTTACAGACAAGGGCTTAAATAAGCATGCAACTTCAAATGACAGGAAGGACTGGAGAGAGGACAGGCTGCCTCCACTCAAAGTACCGGTAGGTTCAAAGTCTCTCTGTGTGTGTGTGTGTGTGTGAGTGTGTGTGTGCGTGCGTGCGTGCGTGTCTCTCATGGCACATGCATAGCAATGCATATCCTTCTGTTGACTGCTTTAAAATGCAATGTTTGAGAGATGCTTCTGGTGTTACATCTAATATGTTGTATAGTCAAGTGTTTTATGGATATTCATAACATTTCTTCTATGTAATGTGTTGTAGGCTATATAGGTTACCTGGTCATATTGCTGTTGGTTATGTTTAACGTGATGATTACGTGCGAATAGTATAACAAGAGTATATGATTATTATACATATACGTACTGTACGCCAATAATAATTGTGCCCCCCCATGTATTTCATGTGCCCCCCTTAAGACTGAGGTCTAGCGACGGGTCTGAGTATAGTTACTTTTTCGCCCGCAGGATCGCACCTGAATAAAATTATAGGTGTAGCCTACAATTCTAGTTTTCACCAGTAGCCTAATATTATAGTTAACTGTGATTAAATATGAAATTAATACACTGTTAATGTGTACGCATTGACTCGAGCAGCAATTTTCTCCCACACCAATTCTCTCTCTTTTGCAGCAGCAGCCGCTGTCTTGCTTTTTTAAGGAAATGCATGTTCAAACCATAGACAGTATATAAGAAGGTTCAAACTCGCTGTTTGTGCGCCTGAGTATTTCCGCCGACCCGTTTGTTTGTGGTTGTTACAATGGTGAATCGTAGAATCATGGCTCCATTCATGCTGCCTTATGTGCACGCGCGTAACCCTGAGTGAACATACTCCGAGTTGATTGAACCAACTCAAATCAGCTGTTCTGGAACCGAAAACTCAGAGTTTCCCATCTCGGGGTAAATCAACTCAGACATCAGGGTTAGACTCAGAGTTTGTTAAACCTCCTACCTGGAACGGGCCTCAGAAAGACAGAGGATTGGACAAGACAGTAACGAGCAACAGGTGAGAGCAGAACAGGAGGTAAACTAATAAGACAGAAAGACCATATAAGGGGATGGGCGGAGACAAAGACACATGACAGACAGGTAACCACAGAACACATGGAACACAGCAATTCAATTCAATTCAATTCAATTCAATTTTATTTATAGTATCAAATCATAACATAAGTTATCTCGAGACACTTTACAGATAGAGTAGGTCTAGACCACACTCTATAATTTACAAAGCCCCAACAATTCCAACAATTCCAGCAACAAGCGCAAATCACAACAAAATACACAAAATGGCCACAAGAGTGGCACAAAGGCAGTCAGTCACAGCCGGATTCTGACAGAATGACAATCAGCAGTTTGCTTCAATATATGTTTTATTTTGTATCTAGTTATTTATACCATCACTGGAAAAACTAAAGTTGACTAATCCTGCCTCTCTACAGCATCATGCAACAGGTGTTCGCTCCACCACATTGGATGTCTGCATCATCTCTAAATACAAATGAATGTTGTGTTTCCATTGCTTTCACCTCCATTATTTTCTGTAAACAGTAAGTGTTCAGTTTTACAGTGTTTTCACATTTATTTCATAGCTGTGTATGTAACCTCAGACATTGTATCTGGACACATTGGCATCGTAGCTCTTTTACCTCTTCGCTGTTTTGTTCAAACAAACATTCCTACGGCTCCATGTCCGACCACGGCTCCATGTCCGACTACGGCTCACTGTCCAACCATTGCTCTATGTCCGACCATGACTAGCCATCCGATTACATACCGACTACTACTCATGATCCGTTTTTCTGAGCATATGTGGAGCTGTCTGAGCGGAGTTATAAGGAGCTGGAAGCCTCACCCTGATCAACACTGTGTCAACACCTGGTGCATGTGTGTGGACGTGGGTGTGTGTTCCGCTGTGAGATAGCCCTGTGTTTTCACTCTGCACCCATGAACCCGAGAACGACTGACATCTTCAGGGTTTTCTTTATTTACTAAAATAAAGGCTGAAAGAATGAAATCCATTCTGTTTTGAGTGTGTGGTTAACCGTTTTGCCTGCAGCGTGTTAGCATTTGAACAAAGTGCAGTATGTTCACAGTGTGTGCAGACTGTACTTACAGTTTTGCCTGAGGCCTCTTGGAGGAGCAACACTTAGGGATGTTGTTAGAACTTCTTACACTTACAGATAACAGTAAAGGCGTTATACTGCCAGCTATTCCATCAATCAATAGATAATCTCTCTCAAGGGTTAAAGACGACACAAATATAATATGAATAATATACACAAAATATTTGTGAAAATATGCAGATGAAGTTGTAAAAAAAAAAAACAATGACATTAATGATGGCTCAGGTAGTGCTGCTTCCACTGTGGAAGCATGGAGCAGCGCCAGAGCGAGAATGAAAGCTGGCAACATGGAGGCAAAGCAGAGACACATTCAGTGTATCTCACTTTCCTTAAATTGCATCCTTGCTTCCTTATCAAGTAAGGGACATGGGATGCAGCCCAGAGGCTGAAGAGAGAGCTCGTGGCAGGCCATCCAGCAGCAGCGTCACACATATTCTCCAGTGAATATGGTAGATGCTATAGAGCCAGTAGGTGCAAAGCTTTAATTTGTCCCCACATCCATATCACTACTGAACAAGTAACCAGTCCAGCCCTCGTCGCTATAACACTGGGCCAGCTTTAACCTACACTACCGGTCAAAAGTTTTAGAACACCCCAATTCTTTTTGTTTTTTATTGAAATTTTAGCAGTTCAAGTCCAATGACTAGCTTGAAATGGTACAAAGGTATGTGGTGAACTGCCTGAGGTTAAAAAAAAAGTAAGGTTTCCCAAAACAACAAAAAGGCCTTTTTCAGGGAACAAGAAATGGGTTAACAATGTAAAGCTGTTCTGCAGCAATGGAGGTTGATCAAGCTTTGAAAGTTGGTGCTACCAATTCCCACAGGTGTTCCAACTTGTCTGGATTACTTACAACCCCCTCTGTTTGTATAAAAGTATTGTTGGAACACACTGTGGTACCGTACCCTCGTGAGCATTATATGAACAGTATTGTACTGCAGAAAGTAGTGTGTTGCCATAAAAATGGCGGGAAAAAGGCAATTAACAATGGAAGAGAGACAGACCATCATAACACTTAAGAATGTTGGTCTTTCCTACAGAGAAATTGCGAAGAAAGTCAAGGTGTCAGTGAGTACAGTATTCTTCACCATCAAAAGGCACTTAGAAACTGGGGGAAACTCTGACAGGAAGAGGTCTGGCAGACCCAAAGCCACAACAGAATCAGAAGACATGTTTCTGAGAGTCAACAGCTTGCGTGATAGGCGTCTCACAGGACAACAGCTTCAAGCACAGCTTAATAGTGGTCGTAATAAGCAAGTCTCAGTTTCAACTGGAAAGAGAAGACTTGGAGCTGCAGGTTTGATAGGTCGAGTTGCAGCAAGAAAGCCATTGCTAAGACGTCAGAATAAGAAAAAGAGGCTTGCCTGGGCCAAGAAACATCGTCAGTGGACTACTGAAGACTGGAAGAAGGTGTTATGGACTGATGAAATTTGAAATCTTCGGTTCATTACGCAGGATTTTTGTACGCCGTCGAGTAGGCGAAAGGATGGTTCCTCAGTGTGTGACATCAACTGTCAAACATGGAGGAGGAAGCGTGATGTCTGGGGCTGTTTTGCTGGATCCAGGGTCGGTGATTTGTACAGAGTGAAAGGCACCCTGAACCAAAACGGCTACCACAGCATTTTGCAGCGCCATGCAGTACCCTCTGGGATGCGCCTAGTTGGTCAGGGGTTCATCCTACAGCAAGATAATGACCCAAAACATAAGTCCAAGCTATGCCAGAACTACCTTAGCAAAAAAGAACAAGATGGTAAGTTTAAAAACATGGAGTGGCCAGCACAGTCACCAGACTTAAACCCCATTGAGCTGGTTTGGGATGAACTGGACAGAAAAGTGAAAGCAAAGCGACCTACAAGTGCCACACATTTATGGGAACTTCTGCAACAGAGTTGGGAAGAACTTTCTGAAGAATATTTGATTTCCATTGTAGAAAGAATGCCACGAGTTTGTTCAGCTGCTATATCTGCCAAAGGGGGCTACTTTGATGAGTCAAAAATGTAGAATACATTTTGGTTTATAAATTGATTCCATGATTTCTTTTTTAACTTCAATTATTTCTTTTTTCTATTCTTTCATTTCAGAGTACAATAAGACATTGAACTGCATGAATTTCAATAAAAACCTGGAAAAATGGTGGTGTTCTAAAACTTTTGACCAGTAGTGTATGTAATCTGTGTCATTTACTCACCATGTTCAATCTCTTATATCAGCAATTTGCATTATTTTATTTGTGCAATTCCCTTTATATGCGTCATTTATTTCATAATAGGGCACATGCAAGTACTTTACATTGTTGTCTTGTTATATATTGTCATATACTGTACTGTCTGTGACAAACTTTGTGACTGATAACTAATGCATGTGTTTGCATGCAGCTGTTGCCAGTGCTTCTTGCCCAAGACAAATTCCCAACGGGACAATAAAGTTGATCTTATCTTATCTTATCTTCTCTTATCATGTGTATTGTCAGATGAGCTCAACCAGGCACGTGCACGACTTCAAAAGGGGCTTGAGAACCTGCACTTTTTCTTCCTGGAGAGAAAGTGCCCTTTCTTCTGGATGCATGTTTTCTTTTCTTTATTATGACTGAATATAGCCTATAGCCTATATGTTACTGTTTGCACACAGCTTCCCTGTGAAATAAATGTATTTATTGAATAAAAAAATCTAAATATCAGATCGGGAAATTAGACTTTCTCTCTCTCTCTCTCTAAGCAGCCAGTGCCTCGAGTTTACAGCTAATTAGCCAAATGACAAAACAAATAGTTAACTTCTGTCTGTTGCTACCATGCATGAGCTATAGCTTATGTATTGTGTTAGCTAAGGTTTAGCAGAGGCATCACGGCCCTACAGGCTAATGTTCTGTACTTAATGGAGACCCTCCAGGTGAACAGCTACAGTAGAATCTGTGTCTAATAACGTCATCAAAATCGCCACATTGATAGGCAAATTAGGCGTTAACTAATTAAAATGCGTTAATATGCAAACATTTGACAAGGCTCTGCAGGTGAACAGGATAGACAAAACTAAACATATCAGCACAGAACATCATCAGTTAATGAGTTAAGAGTCTTTCCCCCTTAAATATTAGGTTCAAATAAGGAGAGTAATTTAGAAGAAATCTATAGATTCAGCCTAAAACCAATAACATCTAAATGTGTATTTTGTAAGTTTTATTTCCATTAGAGTAAAAGAAGACATGGAAGCAAAAGAGACAAAAATCTCTAAAGTGACCACAACATGAAAAAAGTGTCCTGCATTAAACAGTAACTTCATCATTTATATCGAAGGCTCCTCAGAATAATAATAATAGTGTTTTTATTATTGGTTCCTTTTTTTTTATTGTTATTTATTCCAGTAACACCAAAAGATTTAAAATGACTCATTGCCATTTGCAAAATAAAGATATTCTTAGTGAAACTATGTCCCTTTCCTTGGTGCAGTCACATATTCTAAATCTAAACTTGAAACTAGTAGCATAGAAAACATTGTGACAGAGTTTCCTTCGCTGTTTGTGATTAATCTGGTGAATTCTAAAAAGTCTCTGTGTGAACTGATTATTTATTAAATCTGTTAAACAATTGCATAAGGGAAATAAGAAATTCGTAAGGTAGTCAGAGTTGTGTTAATATATTTTAATAATTTCATATAAATAATTATTTAACTATTTGGCCTTTTTTTTTTCTTGAGCCCCTGCCCTGCCACGCAAAATGTCTGTGCACGTCCCTGAGCTCATTATCTTTATGCACGCTTTAGTCTTGTATAGACAGACCTTCCTCCACAGAGCTGTGGAGAAGGGTCTGGCTAGTCCACACAGTATTCTGGGATGGGAGAAAAAATGCTCTGGTTTATGTGCATTTCTTTAACCCAATCACAGCAGGGCTGTGGAACCCTATTGCTTTCCTAAGGTTTCTTATTATTCTTCCGCTGATAAAACACATTCTACAGCCTAAACCGTACATGGTGGGGCGTTTTCAGGGCTGGTCCAGATCACTGCAAGGACCTCGGACAAAAAAATTCAGCCACTAGGTGGCGCTATAGCAGAAAAAACGTGTTTGGCCTTATAACTCCCACACCGTACACCCACCATTCAAAACCCATACATCTACGCGTTCACTGGATCCAGCTGAATCACGTGGTATAGGCCCCGCCCATTTCCGCCTAGACTTTTATGCGTGAAAAATCGCGATTTATCATAAACCTGCATTTTCGTACTCCTCCTAGACCGTGCGACCAATCTGCATGAAACTTGGTAGGTAGCCTCTCCAGACCAACCTGACAAAAAATGAAAATTTCGTGAATTACGCACAACCAAATTTGTGTAGCTAGCCACGAAGACACAAACATTGCCATATCTCGGCCAAAATAAATGGTATCATCGCGAATCTTTAGAATCTTGTTTGGCATGACCCTCTAAGGCTCCCCAACCAGTTTCACAAAAATTGGCCACTAGGGGGTGCTACAAGTACAAAAAGTTTATCCGATTTCATCCGATTTTTACGAAATTTTGAGTGTACCATCTCGGCCCACTCCTGAGGCCACGCCTACAGTGGGGTACTGATTCGTCAAAGTGGGCGTGGCCTATGGGACCAAGGTTTGGATTCACCACTTACACTAATGTGAGCAACTTAAAATTTACAGCGTAGATGGACAATGGGTCATGGACCTTACCTACCAAAAATTACACACATGCATGTCTAGGTGGCGCTATAATGACGTAAAACGTCTACATCGTAGATTAAGAAACCTTATATCCCCGTGTTCCTTGAATCCATCTGAGTCTGATGACATAGGCCTCGCCCATCTGCGCTAAGAAGTTTTTTCGCAATATCGCGCAATGCGCAAAACCAACGTTTCGAACTCGTCCTAGGCCGTGTGAGATATTGGTACGAAACTTGGCAGGTAGCATCTCCATACAGACCTGACCTAAAGTTATCAAAATAATTTTGCTACGTTACACCATTCGCAATTTACAAGCAAACTAATTTTCGTAGCTAGCCACAAAACACGAATGTTAGCATATCTTGGCCAAATTAATAGGTATCGGAACAAAACTTGGTATTGTTGTTCGACATCTCACTCCAAGCCTCCCTACCAAATTTGGTGAAAATCGGCCGTTAGGGGGCGCTATTATGAACGTAGAGGCCTTTTGGCAAATAAGTCAATGCATTTAAATGGGAATAATTTGCAATGAAATATCTCTGCTGCAGTAAATGCTATCATCACAAAACTTGAGATTATTGTTGGACATGCCACTCTGTGGCTCTCCACCAGATTTGGTGATGATCGCCCTTTAGGGGGCGCTATAATTCAGGTAGAAGTGTTTTGGCCTTTTATGCGGTGAAGAGGAAATTTGCAATTGCAATTCACTACAGACTTTGGACCTCGCACTTGGTCAAATTTCCTGACTTTTGCCTCGCCGCCATCGTGCTTTGGGTTCTCCTTTCGCGGGCTCCACTTTTGTGGGCTCTTAGCGTCGTCAGGGGCGACTCGCGCCATGGGGGGACTGGCGCTGGGGAGGCTTGGACCCTGTTCATAACTGCTTGCAGTTCTAGTTTTATTATTTAATTTAATTATAATTAAAAATGTAGCTTCTGTGATACATTTTCTGTGTTTGACTGTTCAACGTTCCATGCTTATTAAAAGAAAAACACTTTTAGTGGCTGGCTATTTATATCTATGTGGAGTTTTGATGGTATCTCATGTTATAATGCTCCATGACAGGTTTTATCTGTTACACAGTGAATATCAGACTTCTACCACCAGACTACAGAGTTGCTTCGTCCCTCAACTCCAGCATAAACCTCAGCTCTGCATGTTTTCTAGATGAAACATTGCACTGCATCTGGGAATCTTTGTTACATGGAACTATTCTGTTCTGTTTTGTTCATTACCGTACCATACTACTTTTTGCTAACTTATGTTACATCTTATTTTTTGCCTATTTTATCGTTTTATTCCATTCTATATTATATTCATTTAATAGAAGCACTGCAGTTACTGGAACCTTTCGCGGAGACAAATGGAATCTGTGCAAATATTTTGCTTTATGTTAAATTTTTGTTAACTTTGACACAAATTAGCTTCATTGACCAATAGCAACCAGTCTTGACAGTGCTGACTTATGAGGGACTGGAGAGCAGGAAAGTCCAAAACAGAAGAAGCCTTTATATTAATAACTGTGATGCACCATCTAACTTTATATAGTCGATCTCAGGATTGCTCAGGAAATTCCGCCAGATGTCCTTCTTTTCGGCCGGATGTCCATCCCCTTCCTCTTTCTTTGTGTTGCCGTTCTAACCTCCGGTGGATTTGTGAGGACTATGGTTAACTGCTCCTCAGATCTCTGCAGGGTAAATCCAGACAGCTAGCTAGACTATCTGAGTTTTCTGTTGCACGACTAAAACTACTTTTGAACGTCCACATGTTCCACCAAAACAAGTTCCTTCCTGAGACTATTTAGCAGAGGCAATGTGGCTCCGTCACGAGCTTAGCACAAAAACCTATGATATCCTACAAAATTAGCAGACCACCAGCTGGTCACGTGACGCCGGCTGGCTAGGAGCTCCATGGCGCCGAGCGGCAGTTGATAGTCACTACCGAGTTTTGTGATGTCGGCTACAGACCTCCGTTGTATCAGCAGTAGTTGGTTGCTCAGTTACCTGAAAATAGGTGACTTTGAGTCAGGTACAGAGCACCGCAAGCTGGGACATTACGGTTAAATTTAGTCCACAAAATATGAGCGTTTTGCTGTGACGAAAGTTAAGTTTGGCACCAAAATGACTATTTAAGATTAGGAAAAAGATGGTGGTTTGGATTAAACCACTGCTAAGGAACACGCATTTCCTGGGTGAAAGGCTTTAGTTTTCCCCAGGAAGCGAACTCCGCTCTCTGGCTTGAAAGTCCTGTATGTTAACACCCACTCAAATAACTAACCAGTATGATGTGTGTTTCTTTTGTCAAAGCTTGGTACAACTAAAGACACCAATTCCAATTCATGCTTGTATTACAAAAAAACTGGATACTAAATTTCAACATGGTGCCCCATTTAATCCTATGAATGCCTGCTGCCTTCCATTGCATTCCATTTTTGGAACAAGCAGTTGTGGACGAGAAGTGCTGGTAAGAATCATATTAGTAATTTGGCCACATCAGCTGTAGGCTACTCATTTAAGCAACACTAGAGAATTTGTCCCGCTTCGCAAACTTGCATAATGTAATGGAATGTAATGGACAATTCCACTTCCAACCTGTAGGGGGACCGAAGCAGAAAAAGTTCTCTAGTGTTGCTTTAATTTATAAAAACAGATAAGTAAAATATGAACAGAGGAGCTTTGCTGCACTTTGTGCTGTGCACCTTTATGAAAGCAACGCCCACAGATTGGGATTGTTTAATTTTTCTTCAAAAATATATACCATCAGAGTAATTTTATGCTTGATTATCACATACAAATTCTATACATAGGGGCTTAATGCATATCATGTTTTCTTCGACATCTAACCTAGTGGTGCAAGAAGTTCTTCGCCTGCTTTTTATAATTATACACTTTTAACATAGAACCCTTCAAAAGGCCACCCAGTATCACAGTTAAGGCCTACCACCACCTTCACATTGAAATGCAGTTATTGTGAAGCATACATGTGTTTTAGGTTTGGGCTTTGATGTGCAAACAACACATTGTTTCCTTCATACTGTCTGTCTGGGTGTACCCCTCTGAATGAAGCTCTCCGTTTTAGCGCCTGTCTCTTTAAGGGGCAGCAGTAGCTCAGACTGTAGGGACTTGACTTGGGAACCCAAGGGTCGGTGGTTTAGGAAGTTTTGGACTGGTAGCTGGAGAGGTGCCAGTTCACCTCCTGAGCACTGCTGAGATGGCCTTGAGCAAGGCACTGAGCCCCCTCACTCTGACATCTCTACATTAGTGCATGTATAAGGTCCTGTTTGTGTATGTTTTATTTTTTTATTATACCTTTATTTAACCAGGAAGAGACTCAATGAGAATTAAAATCTCTTTTTCAAGAGTGTCTTCACCAAGACAGGCAGCAGTACAACCACACATACAGTACATACACACACAAAATACGCAAAAACACCAAAAACATAAAACAACTGACACAGCAAATCTTTCAAAGTCAACCACAATCCTAAACACATCAGGCAAAACATCTGCAGCTAGATGTGGCTGCCTCCAAGTCAATCAACATCCTCTTAAAAGCGACCAATGAGACCAGCTCATTAAGTTTCATGGATTTCTGTAACTTGTTCCAGGTAGAGGGAGCAGCAAACTTAAAGGAATATTTCACCGCTGGAAAGCTGAATATATCTTTAAATTGGGTCACTTATGTAGTAGAAATGTGAAAAAAAAATTGAAATTGGTGCCTTCTAGGCCGAGAAAAGCCAGAAAATGTGTTTTGGTCTTATATGGATGAAAAACACCAAATCCCAGAATGCACCTGCTTCGTTGCTTTGAGTCCACTCCCAAGCCACGCCTACCGCTTGACAGACCGACAGAGGCATTCAACTCAACTCAAGCGTGTTTTATTGTCAATTCAACCATATACACGAAACAACGTTTCATCGTGACTCAAGTGGTGTTACACATTTAACATATATAAAAACGACATTATATAAAAACGACATACGAAACAGGCTACATTTAGTACACACACTTTATAGGCTCCGTAAAGTTCAGCTAACGCATACTAGCATTAGCGCTTGGTGGGCTGTAAACACCAAGCATAAACACAGCCGTGAATTAGTGTGTAATGTAGAATGGTCGGCATTTAACAGTCAAAAACTCCACCAGCAGTTAGCAGTTAAATGAATACAAATCACCACATTTCTGCGCCACTCGGTGTTAACACAGCCCACCTCTTTTACCTGGCGACAGAGCATCTCTAGCTCGGAGGGCTAGCAGGCCTGGTAGCTGGACAGTCCGGTACACTATTCAGGCAGGTTTCTACAACAACAAAAACACGGCAGTCTGTGAACTCACGTTGGGATTTTCGTTGAAGGAGGATGTAGTCCAGCTTGTTGTTTAATGAGCAGACACTTGCAAGCACGATGGATGGGACAGGTGGACAGCTAGCGTTAGCTTTCCACCTAGCCGATGAGGATGTCCCCTAGCCGGCTAGCGGCATTGAGCGACACCGCTGGTCTCCGTGCAGGCGAAGCTCACGTAGTGTGCCGAGTATTGCGTCTGTAATAACGTTTCATCCATATTCTCCGATCTGTACCGATGTATCCCGGTGGTACACGTCCGGTAGTTTGAATGCAGATAATTGTTGTAAATGTTTTCTGCTGAAAACCGAAAGCCTGTTTAGCGAAGATTCAAGATGGCTGACAGTCGTTTTCATTCGGAATACCTCGGCCAGACTCGGCAGTCCAACCCCCTGTGGACGTGTTGGAAACATACGGAAGTAGATCCTACTACTGGCTGTAGTCCTTTGCCTCTGGCCCAAAAATCTTCCAATGACGCAAAAATCGTCATTTTACGTCATCGGAAGATTTTTTCCAGGCCCCAAATGCAGAAATCTCTCGTCTCGGGGACATGAGGGAGGGAGGCACGGTCCTTCAGAAATACTATCGGGTTTCTACTGATACAAAGCTGAATGCTAAATCGGTGAAGTATCCCTTTAAAACGCCTTTTTTCCCAGCTCAGTTCTAACCTTTGGAACAGACAGAAGGAAAAGATCCTGGGAACAAAGATTCTACTTTAAGTCCCGGTACTATTTACACTGATGTAGGTCAGAAGGTAGGATGAAAGGAGACCTAAAATAGCCTTGTATATGAAGGTATGCCAGTGTTGAAGTCTCCGTGTTGAGAGAGAAGGCCATCCACCACATTCACACAGTTCACAATGGTGAGTGAGGGCTTTCATACCAGTGATGAACCTCAGAGCTCCATGGTATACAGTGTCCAGTGCATGTACACTTTGAGACGAAGCATGCATGTATAAAACATCACCATAGTCAAGTATAGACATAAAAGTGGCAGCGACCAGACTCTTTCTAGATTCAAACAAAAGGCAGGATTTGATTCTGAAATAAAATCCTAGTTTAACGTCCAGGAACCTGAGGCCATTTTTACAATTCCTTTTTATGTCTGGTTTTATTTTCTAAAAAAGCTTGTAAAACATCAACCCTGTTGTCTATAGTCAAACAATGTACATCATTTTTTTCAGGAAAAACTGGGCTATTAGCATATTTGAGCTGTAGTGAGGTCAATTGGAAGTAAAAAAAGGTTATATGACCTTAAAAACAAATAAATAAATAAAACGGAAAATGAATCTCACAGATATTTATTGATATCACACACAGAACAATAAAAGCTAAGCCAATCTCCTGTCTAAATCAGTTCCCATATGTCTTGGGTGTCAAACTGTGAAGAAATAAACATTATAACTTATATAGTTGACAAAATATATAACATTTTTCAAAAAAAGTCCAGACGCTTTTGCCAATAATCAAAATAATAATGTTCAAATGTATTGATATCACACACACAGCAAGCATTTGTGTTGTCTAAAACAGTTCTCCTATATATTTGGAGTCATCCAGTGCAAAAATAAACATAATGAACATTATAACTCATATAAATGACAAACTATTTACATTTCTTCAAAAAAAGGCCCAAATGTATCCCAAATATCTAAAAAGTGACGCCATTATTCTCTGTAGAACGGTCATAGACCGTAGTTATCTTTCTTTTTCACTTTGCTCTTTGTTCTCGCTCCTATTTCCTGGAGTGAACTCTCTTTTCGACTATATACTCTTTGTGTGATGGACCTGCCTTCCCATTGGTTGAAAAACGTCAAAACAGTCTTGCAAAGCATCATGGGAGATTTATACTAGACTGTAGCAGCCGGTAGCACATAGCTAGTTGCCAAAATGACGGAAAATTGATAAATTACGGACATCGAGTGGATAAATCTTGGATGTAAGCGTTTGGATTTATTGCTGAACAACTCCGAAAAGAGGCACAAGTTCCAGGCTGGATAGAAAACCTTCTGTAAAGGCTACAAAGACAACAAAGACACCCCCGTGATGGCTAGCTTGTTAGCTTCTAGCTGGAAAAAACGGTAGGAAGATCGATAAAAGTTTCATTAAATAATCTAAATATTAATCGGAGGTGCCGTGTGACGTCGTGGACAATGCCGTAGGGCTCTGATGGGTTTTAATCTTTTTGCTAGCTGCTGAATATGAAGGGTAAAAGAAAGAGATTCATCAATTAAAATACTAAGATATCTGTACTTAGAAATACATTCAATTTTCGTACCCTGGGAAGTAGGATTGAAGGGAGATTTGAGTTAGATTTCGAATTTGAAAAAAGCATGACTTTAGCTTTTTCTGCATGTGTGCCTGTGTGTTAAAAAACAGATAACAGACAAATACAGACAGAATGTAATGAGAGGTGATGAATGATGGCAGATGCTGCATGGAGACAAACAAATGGACATGAAGGCAGGATGGAGATATGCATGCAGCCGATTGATGTCCGATGATGGTAAGGTAATTCATGGTTTTCCCATCACTAAAGTCTGTAAAACATGAGAGAGTATGTGTTTCTGTTAAGCTCTAAACAGAAATGTTGAAATGTTTTCATCCACATCAGACAAACTGGCAACTCCTTTATAAGAGTTATTTGCATGTGTTGTGTGAGATACACATATAAACCTCATGGAAGCTCTTTTTTTCTTGCATTGCCTTTGGAATCCAATATCTTTTACTCAGGAGTTCCAACAGTGCAATAGTAAGGGTTTACCTCAGTATTCATAGTAAAACAGTTAAATGTAGTTTATATCTCAACTTAACTGTCACTTGATTGTGTCTAGCTGAAGTTATTAAAACAGAGGTATAATTTGTCATGATTTTCTCATGAAATTAATGAGGTAAGCTCAATAACAAGTACTGAAATCAGTGCACGAGTAATGGGCTTGGCTGGTTGGAACTGAGCAAAATGGTGCTAAATGAACACCAGTTTCAAACACGGTTATAATCGTACGGAGCCCCCCTGGTCCCACTTTGTCAAAAAAAATGTATTATAACTATCCCGTGGCCACGAGATACGATCTCGTGGCCACGAGATAATTCTTCTTCATATTTTATAGCCTATATTTATACTTTTTACATGTATATATGGCACAAAGTGGAGCCAGGCAGCCAGAGTTTTCTTATGTTGTATATAGTGTGGTGTTTCGGGTGTTTTATTTTGTATATAGTGTGGTGTTTTGGTTTTTCTGGCACAGAACGGAAGACTCCTCCCAGCGCACCTGAGGCAGATCTCATCAGGAGAGATGCTGGAGGAACACGGAACGCGCTCCAACACACCGGGAGCGCATTTTGATAATGAATGGCTGAGACACAAGGAGGAAAGAGGAGCTGATAGAAAGTGAAAAAGAAACGTTGGGGACGCTACAGGAGTGCAGGACGGAGCACAGATAGACGGGCAGGACAGCGGAGCCGGAGGACAGCTGTGGATGTTTGGTGGATCGGCGCGTTGGCGCCGGGAAAAGCAGAGTGGACGTTGTGTGCTGCTGGCCCTCTTCCCCCCTCCCTCAAACAGAAAAGGGTAAAGACTGTAGTCCCTTTCCCTATAGACTGGTTGAAAAAAAAAGACTATAACTAAACTACAACTAAGAATTTTCAAAAAATAAACTAAACTAGCAAACCCGCTTTAAAAAGTAATTAAAACTAAAATGAATTTGAAAACAAAAAGTCAAAACGAAATAAAAAAAAACTAATGAAAAATGCAAAACTATAATAACCTTGGTGTCAAATGGAAAAATTACATTTGACTTTGCCCTAACCTATTAAAGCTGTGTATTGATGGAAACAACATAGTGATGACTTTGCTAATCTTAACCATACTGCAGTTGCGATTGGCAAATTGTGTAGAAATAAAAAAAAAAATGTTTTTATTGAACAGGTTTTTGCAGAATCGTTCAGTATCAAAATTAGAGTTAAATTCTTGTCTAGTGATGGGTTTAGCCAATTTAGTTGTCTTCTGCCTAGTATGTATTGAACAAATAAGTAATATGTTTTTCTATGATTGATATAGTTTGTATAGTTTCTATTAAAAGACTGTATTTGTGTTTTCGCGTTTATTTTTCTTTTTAAAATGTGGGTTGGGGTGGAAAGGGCTTGGAACGGTGTCTCTGTATTTGTTTGGTGAGTTCTGTTAAAAATTTTTACAGGACAGTATTTGGACCAAATCTAAATCTAATGCTTAACTTTGATTGTTTCATTGTCATGGAATAAGCAGGATACTGTAACTCACTTGCCTTGTATGCAGTTATGAAAAAATAATAATGCAATATCTCTACTTCAGTAGAACACCATAGCTTACATTGCTCTTGGGGGGAAATTGTTGGGTCTTTGTAAATGATAGAGTGTGGTCTAGACCTACTCTATCTGTAAAGTGTCGTGAGATAACTCCTGTTAGGTTATGACACTATAAATACAATTTTACTTGAAACTAAACTGTTAATAATAGATTAGCCATTTTGGTGTGTCATTCAGTGTCCCATGCCCTAGGTCAGCCTGTGACGTGCACACAGTTCTTTTCTTTTAATGTTTTAATTTGGCCCGTTCTAACTTCTTAAAAGCAGACATGATTAGAAATAATATGCTGGTACCTTCTGTACAGTTTTGAGGTGTGCATGAGTATAGAATGGGTGGACAGGATACTGTTGTTTTTCCAGCACAGTCTCTCTGCAGTTTTGACATGGATATGGCATTTATTGTATAGAATATAATGTACACTTTGGGACTTTGGGATGTTTCACGTACCTGTTTTAAAGCTTGGTAATGGAGCTACATGTCATTCAGACCTAGAGATAATGCAAGTAAAACTAGCAAGCAGTTATGACGGGGTCCGAGCTATCCACCCCAGTCCCCCCAGATGACCTGCGAAGCCCGCGAAAGTCGAACCAAAAGCATGACGGCGGCGAGGCAAACGTCAGGAAATATTGCAACGTGTGAGCTGCAAGTGAATTGAAAATGTAAACTTCCTACTTACATTTGTTTTATACATTGATTGTAACAGCATTAATGCATTTTTCTGGGGGGTAATAGGCCATGCCCATTTTGACCAATCAGTACACCATTGTAGGCGTGGCCTCAGGAGTGGCCCAAGATCGTACCCTCCAAATTTCATAAAAATCGCATGAGCACTTTATGAAAGCCTCAGAGTGGCATGATCAACAACAATCTCAAGTTTTGTGTTGATAGAATTTACTTTGGACGAAATATGCAAACGTTTCTGTTTTGGTCGCTAGCTACAAAGATTTTAAAATTGGTAATTTGCGCATTTATGAACCGAGCAAACTTTTTTTTGACAATTTTTTGTTTTTGTTATATGTCTGAAGATGCTACATGCAAAGTTTCAGGCAGATCGGGCGAAAACTACAGGAAGAGTTCAAAAAAAGGTTAAGGTTAAGGTTTTTCAATGTGTAATGTAAGAGTTATCTGCCACAACCCATATACCTTGATTATAGAGGCACCTGTTGGTCCACATAGGTCATTTTTGATTTGTGAGGTGTAACATTTTGTTGACCTTGCCTTCCAGGGCTTCCATATTTCTTTGAGTTTATAAAGGATTGCATTGACTGTATTTATGTGTGCTTTGAATCTTACAATTTTCTCTTCTTGTCCCGGTGGACTCCTGAGGAAGATGCAAAGAGGAGCAAAAATAATATTCACTATTCCAATGATGGTCATCAGCCAGGGGAAGCCAATACTCCCAGCTATGGCTCCTCCGATTGATGAACCTGCATCAGTCAGGGACAGATCACATACAATACTTTTTTAGTTTGGGTTGTTCGATTAGAGCAGCACTTTGCATTGCAACTCTGTACAGACATATTTGTAACAACAGGTTCATTGAGGGTAAATACATGGTATAGAGGAAGTAACGTAGTAATGTTTTGGCAACGATGAAAACATTTTTTAATCTCTGCAACAGGTAGTCATGTAATGTCAGTAATAACATGGTAATAATGGCATAACAAACGGTTAAGGTAAATGTTCTATTATTATTATTTTTTTTCTTTCTTTCTTCTAATTAGTTTTTTGGGTTTTTATTTTATCTGGTGGTATTGTTATTATGTCCCTTTATGTATGTGTGTGTATGTGTGTGTGTGTCCCTTTACCTTATGTATATAAAAATGGAATAATGTAATTTTAAAATCTTTGCGATTAGATAGTTGTATTTGGGGTAATATGGACCTTGGGTACATATATATTATTTTGTTTAATATTCCATTCCAAATATTCTGAGTCAATATTCTAGGTAAAATACTGTGATTTGTTACATGGAAACACATACGGTACTTGCTGTGCAATAATAACAAATTAGTGCTAGAAGATGCATAACCACTTGTTTCTATTTAATGTCATGGTTACATTGCTTTAACCTAGACACCAAGTACCACAACCATTAGCTGGAAACACATATGGTCATGTCCTAATAATAACTAATGACTCAGGCCAAAATCAAGATGAGCCAAAGATTTCTAGGGATTTGACACTTTCTGTTGCTTTTGTTGGGAACCGAGCAGTGTGGTTAAACACTATCTTTTGGACAAAGATCTCAGAGCATCAGACCTCTGAGACAAAGGAAACCACGTGTCCCACATGAGGCCTGAGCGCCCTTTTCAAACAAAGAGAATGCGGCCTCCGTGCAACTGTAAAAGCCTAAAAGTCACACCTCCATGAGAAAAGATGGCTGGAGGTCTAAAAAACTACAGACGTTGTAGTTCACACCTACATGTCACCGTCAAGAACCCTGATTCCCTATTGTCCAGGGTCCCTGAATGCAGCAGGGGTCCGTGCCCAGGTGACTGGGGATATAAATACACTGGAGTCTCACTTCTCATCATCATTCCATTGCACGGGAAAGCGGCTACAGGATGCACACAGTCAAACGTTTATACTGTAATTAAATCATTTCATTTTCCAAACAAGTGGACTATTTTTGGTGTTCTGGCAACACCCTGGATCCTTTGGAATACGCATCAGTGTTCCATCTCTGCAGAAGAGAAAATAAGAAATCAGACAACAGGGACACCGCTTATTGTTATCAAGTCGACTATAACTTGTTCTCCACTGCCTTTGGAGAGAAACAAGTTTTTCACTGACAAGTGTTCCGGACCCGTTTTGTTTACCGTGGAGCATCTATGGACCAAACAAACGAGAACACACACAGTAAGGAGGCTGACGTTTCTGGGCAGAGAAATATAGGTGTGTGTTATTATTGTCAGTAACCGCTATTGCTGCAACTTGTTACGACATTGAATGTGATTAATTAGTAAGTGCTACTGTTGCAAATGTCTTACTGTTAATATGATTGTGACCACCGAGTCCAATTCATTGCTGTGAAAGTACTGGATCAGGGTACTTGTTGATATATGTTGTGTTTGATGCAACAGCTTATTGAAATTGTAATGCTACACTGCTGTCTCCCGCCACGGAGAATTTAGTTACTGTACAAGCGAGATAATAACCTTCAGACCGTCAGTCGAACCACGGCACCGCAACGTAACAAGACCGTTACCTTGTGGCCCCGTGTTGGACAAAGGGTTGGTTATTATCGCCCCAAGAAATCAGCTGTTGGCCCACCAGAGGCTGCATAATAAACATCCCCTCGTTAGACAACTTCTCAGCCCCTGCCATAACGTCAAGTTAGGTTGGAGTCCTGAGTGAATGAGAGGGTTGGTTATTATCATTTCCTCGAAAATCAAGTGTCTTTCTTTCTCTAAAGCGTGCTTTGCTTTTCTCTTCACACACTAACCTAACACACGCATACACGTACACGGATCAGCTGATGGCCACCCCATAGTCACGTGGTATTGCAACCAAGATTCAATACCCACCATCTTGGGGTTAAATAGCCGGTTTGTTCATTTCCTCAAGTAATAATAATAATAATAATACATTTTATTTAAAGCGCCTTTCATGACACCCAGGGTCACTTCACAAACAAAAAAGGACATTCAAATTATAGTCATCTCATAAAAAAGACCACCTCCCCTCCCAGATGAGCGGGGTTTATATATGTAAACAAATCCATGCAGGACTGCCTAATTCAGGTGGAAGAAATCATCACTCCGCTGCCACGCCTCCGCGATACACAGACATTCCAGTCCACGGTCCACAACAAAGTCATCGACGAGAGAAGCCCCACCGGTGAGGGATCTTATGTTGAAAAATCCAGCTTTCAGTCGGTTTGACTGCATATCCAATCTGGGCAGACAGGCAAGCACAGTATGATCAACTCGTCGATCAGGCTTCAAATGACCACAATCAACAGTCCAGAGACAGGGGAATATTTTGCCATCCTTGCGAGCCATGTAGATTTTGTTACGACAAGATCCTCAGTGGGCATACTTTGGGCGTCGGAGAATGTCGCGTTGACACAGAAGCTCCGCAGAAGTTGCACAGCTCCCCCATAGCTGGTAAAGTTCACTTATTCAATATTTCCTCATCCTTACTCCAGCAGATGTAGCCAATGCATGCAGTTGTTGTGGGTAGGTAGTCCCAGTGGGCTGTAGGCTTAGGCTACTGCGGTAAACTTAACTTGCATCCTCTGGTCAAAGACGGATGTCAGGCTACATGTCAGACTCCAACCCCGTATAAAATAAAATACGGTGGAGAGATGTTAAAATGCGTTGCTATATATAACTATTGAACTTTGCTAATGAACTGAGTATGAAAATCAAATAAAAATATCGATGTATTCGTGAGAAAAAGTAAAATTACTGAAAATAAACAAGCCAGACGGAGCGCCGTCAATCTCGCCAGAGTTCCCCTTACTAGGCAACTATTGATTTTTAATAATTTTAATTTTGAGTAGCCATTTTGCGCCTTGCACTAAAAAATACAAAGAGCCTCACATCTTGCGTGTTTCAACCGCCATCTTGATCTCGCGTGGCTTAGCTACTCACGTGATCTTGTCACCTCCCCCTCTTTCTAACACACACACACAAACACACACACCACATTTTGCTTGCTTTTGCCTTTGTTGTAGTTGTAACAAGTAAATAGGTTTATTGATTTTCAAAGAGAACACCACCTGGGGGAGAGGTCACGTGACCGTCGATCGCAATGGTTAAAAAACAGGTCTATTCCTTCTTTTTTCGACACAGAAACCCACCAACATGGCGGCGGCTTATATGGCTACTAAACATGGAAAACATAATAGCCAAGATCGTGGAAAAGCAACAAAGTGTGCTTGAATCAGTGGTCTGCAACGCAGTGAAGGAAGCGCTAGCAGAAATTGATACCTCGCTGCAACACATCAGGACAGAGCTCGAGAGGTAGGGAGCTACGGTATGTGATCTGGTGCAACGACTAGACAAGACACAAGGGGATAGCAGGCAGATGAGAAACATTGTGAACGCTTGTGTTGAGAACAGGGCCGGCGATTGCTATAGGCGACCTAGGCGATAGCCTAGGGCGTCAAAAGTGTTGGGGGCGCCGTGTCGCCCTTAGGTCTACTTCCCATTAATAATAGAATTATGAATGACAAGCAAAGCAAAAGCGTGTTTATTAAACATGATCATCCTCGAAGGCCCCCTCAGTCACACGTTTACTTTTCAACCTTTCATTGCCGCCGCTTCCTCCTCCACTCTGGCAGACTAACACACACGGAGCTCTGAAGCAGACCTGTGCGTTGCTGTGTGTCCACCTCGCTGTAAAAAGAGACGAAGGCAGCGGCACAGACACGGACGCTGTTGCAGCGCCTTCCCTGGTCTGTGCACCTTCAGGTTATAATGGACGCGCTCTGCTGTGGGCATGCTGCAGCAGATGTGTCCCTATTTCTGCGTAGTTTTGTGTTTCCACCTCCAATGTAGAGCAGCGTAGCCTACAGCCTCTTCCCTAAACTGTCTCATTCAGAGACCAGGGTCCCAAACGGGGCTCTGTGTCTGTCAGGAGGTCTGACATCTACCGTATCAACAGAGCAATCTTGTAATGCACAGCAGACTATGGTGCAGGTGAATTATTTTCTGAAATATAGTGGCTTTATTCTTGTAGTAGCCTATTGCATTATCACTTTATTTTTCTCACAATATCACAACTCCTCCAAACCTCAGAGAACACAGATGAGATATACTGTATTTTGAATGTGCACAAAGTTTTGAACATGAGCAGAAATCTTGCTCAAACACATCTGAAATATTACAGTCCAGGGGTTTATTAATTCATTAAAAGGAATTAATGTATCATTCAGGTGAATCATTTTAATATGCACGTTTAAGGTGGTTACTTCCTCAACAAAAGAAGCAAAAGTGGGAAGAGTAAATGATGCCTAGGCTACATGTGTGCTGACTCCGATATAATTAGAAACATCGATCCAAAGGAGAATTAATAGATGAAAGCAATACAGAATGCCTGAGAGCCTTACTGCAAAATATTCCATTATGTTTTATATTTGGATTGTAATCTATGTTTCCCTTTAGATGAAGATATTTCCAGCACAAATTGATTCAGAAAAAGGTAAAAAAAAGAAAAGTGCATAATTATTCACCAGAATGCAGGAAATGAAGTATTTCATGCTCAAAATTTTCAGGGGGTGGACCCCCAGAACCCCCCATCATAAGTCACCATGCACACAAATCTGGAAACAAAAAAACTGGCCTTTGGGTTGCCAGACCAGTTATGATTAGACCAAATGTTGGTGCCATCTAACTTACATGGAAGCTAGAAACTAAAATGAACATACATTGCTACTCTATTGCTGACACAGCGCTGTGGAGATCTGGTAATGCAAGACTGGGGGGGAGGGGGGCGCAAAACTCAATCTCGCCTAGGGCAACCAAAGGGCTAGAACCGGCCCTGGTTGAGAACCAGAAGAAATTTGAGTATGAGCTAGTCGAAACGGAAGACAGATCCTGACGCAACAATGTACGCATCGTTGGACTGACAGAAGGCAATGAAACATATGACCTAGTTAGATTCCTGCAAAAGCAGTTACCGGTGTGGCTCCCATCCCTACAGAACAGGGCTACCATCGAAATTGACAGAGCACATAGAATCTACTGCAAGGGTACAACGACACATACTCAGATTTTCAGGTGTTTGAGATACCAGGACCGCCAAGCAATCCTTCAGGGGGTGAGACAAGTACAGCAGAAAGGCCCGATTTGTGATTCCAAAGCAACGCTATGCTTTAAGGCTGACTACAGTGCTTTCATCGTCCAGCGGCGCCAAGAATTTATAGGAGCTCAGCATAAACTACATGCTAAAGGCATCTCAAACTTCCTTATTTATCCAGCCATCCTGAGAGTGACCCACGGAGGGAGAGTGCTCACCTTCACTCCAGCCAACGATGCAGACATTTTTTGTCGGGAGCTGGATACGGAGGATGACGGGACATCCACACAAGCTGCTCTGTGGCTGGACCGAGTGCCAACGTCGGGGCCAGAGGACGCCGGGGGGACCTCTCGTCTGGTGCTGGAGCCAGTGGTGGGCCTGGGGCTGGCAGACCCGGTGGCTATGGACTAGCGGTATCTGGAGTACTGTACTAAGTTTGACTCGAGGGCACTGTACCTAAGTTTTGGAACCAAGCTTTAAAGGGACATTTAAATAGGCTGAAAGAACATGATGAATGCAGACTATTCAGTTTATAATCTATGTTTACTACTCCTACTTGGCTGGTATGTTTTGCACATATCCTATTTCAGAACTTAATAGCTGGTTGAGACCTAGTTCTAAGGTTTTTGTAACATTGTTCATGTTTGACATAAGAGTGCACTAGACCTGTTTCAATTAACCTGTGATTTTAGACAGGAGGGGCAGTTTTGAGCTGGAGTTTTGCGCGAGCTGCGTTTGATGCGGCCATTTATCTTACGGATAGGGGAGGGGGTCTGCGGTCTTAGAGAGTTAGGGGATTTATTTGATTTTTTTATGTTTTTACCACACTTTGCTTAGATCTAAGAGTTCACCCTTTGCTACAAATTTATCAGCAAATTCCGGTAGGGTACTCGAGACATGTACATGTGTTCATTTTGAAGATGGCTGAGCTTTCAATCCTTTCAGTTAACATAAGGGGGCTTAATGGGCCAATCAAACGAGCTAAATTCCTGGACTATTTAAGAAGGAAGAACATAGACGTGGCGCTTATTCAAGAGTCACATTTACGTAAAAGAGATGTAAATCGTCTGCAAAATAAATACTTCAAGGTTGCTGCTTCATCTAGTGACGACACCAAAACCAAGGGCTCCATTGTGTTGCTGTCATGGAAATGCACACTCACCTTAGACAAAAGTAGTAAAGACCTATCAGGCAGGATATCTTATATATGTACCACGATAAGGAGTAGGAAAATAGCCTTTGTATTGATATACAAGCCTTTGTATTGATAGCGCCTAACCACTGATTGATTGATTATATTTTGTGCTCCAGTGAGCTTAAAGCAATGTTCCACACGATAGCAATAGAAGCAGCAATTCTGTCTGATCACAATGCGCTGATAACCACATTCCATTGTGATATGTAAGGAGAAAGATCTAGGAAGTGGCAATTTAATAATTCCCTTCTCCAGAACACAGCTTTTGATGCAGAATTTAGAGCCAAACTGGCTGAGATTATATCGATCAACACTGACTCAGTTACTGACCCTGTGCTTACCTGGCAGGCAACTAAAGGATTTATTAGAGATTTCACATCCTCCTTCGCGGTCAATTTTAAGAGGAAAAGAGAGGCAAGGATTGCGGAGTTGGAAGAACGCTCTAAATCTTTATCTACACATACTCTTCTAGTCACAAGTCGAAGAGAGCTAAATGATCTGCTAAGGAGAGCTGAATTCATAATGCACAGTGAGGTGATATCTCAACAAATCCTAAGGATATTAGCGCCATTTCTCAATCCTTCTGTTCAACGTTGTTTTTGCAACTCAGATCTGACACAGTGCCAGGAGTTCCTCTGCTGTTCCTCTGCTGCACGGCCGGATCGCCGGCTGTCGTCACGGGAAGGGACTGCTGTCACGCTGGGCTTCTGCGGGATGCGGGTGTGAAATCGTCTTTTACTTATCCATCTGAGGCTGTTGCTGACTGCTGTCTACCTGACGCTGGCCATCTATACTCCCCCATTCCTCGTCTGCTCTTCCCCCCAACCACAGTGATTATTGGTGACTCCACCCGGGGTTTACGGTTTTTCAATCCATCACACATTGTTTTCCAGGAGCCAAGTTTCTAGACATCCTCGCAAAAGTTAAGGCCCTGTTACCCTCACTCCCAAGCTCCATTAAAAGAATCATGGTCCATTGTGGACATAATGCCATGTCCAATCAGGAGAGTGAACAAACAAAGCTGGACTTCAACCTTCTCATCAACACTTTAAAGAGCACTGGGAAGTCGTTTTTTATTTCAGGCTCACTTCCATCTCTAGCTCGCGGAGCAGGCCTTTTTAGCAGATTACTCTACCTTGACACCTGGTTCCAGTTTACATGCAGCATTCACAAGATTTATTGACAATTTTAATCTATTTTGGGAATGTAGCACTCTGTTTATCAGGGATGGTATTCATCCAAATACACGAGGCAGCAAAATGCTCTGTGGAAATTTGCGGCACGCCCTGCAGACTCAGAGCTATGATTGACTGTTTGTATTCCGTAAACACATGCACATGCACACTTCACAGTCACACTCTCCCATAAGTTCTTCTTCCTCTAGAAATAACTCTGTTAGCCCACAGAACAGCTATATGATCCCAGTTAGAATTATTAATAGACCACACAAAGTGGTGAATCCGAAAAAAAAAAAAAGAAGCACTCAACTGCAAACATAGTAAATCTAACACCCATTCCCCGTCAGCCACAGTCTGTCCCAACAAATGAGGCAGATAATTCCTCTAACACACCAACAATAGCCCTACTGAATGTCAGGTCTTTAGCAGGAAAATAATTTGTAATCAATGATTTTATTATCAAATATAATCTTGATTTTATGTTTTTAACTGAAACCTGGTTAGACCAGAATAACAGTGCTGCTGTTCTCATTGATTCAGCTCCCCCCAACTTCAGCTCTATGAGCGAGAATAGAGTGAATAAGAAAGGAGGTGGAGTCGCCATTTTGTTCAAAGATTCATTCCAATGTTCACAAGTATCTTATGGAAATTTTTCTTCTTTTGAATATGTGGCTCTTCAGCTAAGGTCCTCCCCTCGAGCTATATTTCTAAATATCTAAAGACCACCTAGATACTATGCAGCTATCTTCGATGACTTTACTGAAGTGCTGACTATGATCTGTATTGACTTTGACTGTGTAATTATTGCTGGTGATTTCAACACTCATGTTGACAACCCTCAGGATAGAGGAACCAAGGAGCTGTGTTGTGTTTTTGAGAACTATGGACTGACTGACATGTGACGGAGCCCACACACAATAAGGGACACTTCTTTTTTTTTTTAGCTCTAAAAGGGGTGATAGAATGCAAAACCCTGTCATAGTTGAATAACGACAGTTCGGTGGGTAAATAGGACATACATAGAAGCTCAAAGTCCCACTGACACCCCTTTACTATGAAAATCTCGTATTTTGAAACTGCCGCTGAAAACGGGGCGAATCCCAACAAAGCTAGTTGCTTACGCAAGCATCTCAAAATCCGGAACCTTAAGAGAACAGTCAGCCATTTAACACATAGGCTACACAACTGACCTGAGATCAGGTAGTCTTCTGAAGCTAGCAAGGTCACGCGCGAGATCTGCTATTCCATTACAAAATTAACTTCTGAAACTTTTGTCGGAAATCAACCATATAAAGCTCAAATATGGGCCGCTTTACGAAAATGGATGGCTAATTGCGAAATTTTCTCCGATTCGTTGTCGGAGTTTAGTTCCGGTGTTGGTGCTGCCTGTGTTGCTACATCGCCACCCTGACCGCAGTGTCAGCGAGCTTGTTACACCGCAATCTTTACCGCAGCCCGCAGGGTTCCGGTCAATCTTATAATGGGTATGTGTGTTGAGTTATTTAAACAAACAATTGGGGAAATAAAGCCTCTTGTCCGCGAGTCTCATTGATAGAGCCGCGGTGAGATGGAGTCCATCAATGAGAGCAGCTAGCCTCCTCCTAACTCTGACATTCACAAAAATACATTCAATTGAAATCCGAAATCGGACAAGTGTTAGCTAAGCTTTGTAAGACCTTGAGGAACCTGTAATATTCATGCCGTGGACGAAATTCAAACTGTAAATATACTTTAGTTATGCGCGAGTGAGCACCGCTGCGATATTTCCCCATTGTAATGAATGGGACATATAGCAAGCAGCTGCTCGTCCTACAAAGACGCGCCGTTCATAAAAATGCCTTAAAATCAAATCGGACACAACGGTTAGCTTTATAAGACATTGGGGAATGATGTTGTATAAGTGCGTGATGAAATTCAAACTGTAAATATAATTTAGTTATGGCGACAGTGTAGCTAGCTAGCTGCGGTATTTCCCCATTGTAATGAATGGGACATATAGCAAGCAGCTGCTCGTCCTACAAAGACCACCGCCTTCCTTAAAAATGCCTTAAAATCAAATCGGACACAACGGTTAGCTTTATAAGACATTGGGGAATGATGTTATATAAGTGCCGGGACGAAATTCAAACTGTAAATATAATTTAGTTATGGCGAAAGTGTAGCTAGCTAGCTGCGGTATTTCCCCATTGTAATGAATGGGACATATTGCCGAAGCAGCTGCTCGTCCTACAAAGACGCCTCACGGCTCATAAAAATGCCTTAAAATCAAAGTGGCGTGACGAAATTCAAACCGTAAATATATTATAGTTATGCCGGCAGCTGGGCCGGAGCCCGTAGTGCAGTATCCACAAAGGGTGACTTTGCCCTGGGTATGGAGCCCAGCAGGCTGCCGCTTTCTCGTCAGACTGTGTGGAGCTCCTAAAGTCCGACACATCTTACCAAATTTGCAATTAGCCATCAAATTTTTGTAAACCGCCCCATATTTCAGCTTTATATAGTTGATTTCTCGCTTAAAAAGTCTCAGAAGTGAATTTGGTAATGAAACATTGCAGTGTCTGGAATATGAGATTCTGTCGCTTCTCTAATGTTGTGTATGTGTGGGGATTCGCTCAACCAATCAGCGCATCTCTAATATGTGCGTATGGCAAGTCGCTCAACCAATCAGCGCGCAGCTCATCTAAATATTCATGACCATACCATATTTGGAAGAAAAGCTCTTGTTACAAATAGGGCCAAAACACAGGGATGCATAAGGGCCAATAAAATATCAACCAGGCCATTTTCAGCCCAACCAATGTTACATACCCCATTAGGAGACCATAAGGAACAGTGTGAAATACCCTATATAATCATTCTATCACCCCTTAAAGGTCTGAACATTTCCAAGGTTATGGTGAAAGATGTTGCTCTCTCTGATCATTCCTGTGTGTTCTTTAACAGCTTTATCTCTGTGCACAAAAGTGTTCAAACAAAGATAATGAGAAAACTATACACTGAAAACAATATATATCACTGAAAACACCAGTGAAACATTCATTCAGCTTTTCTCCTCCACACCCGCCGTTTCTCGGGCCTCAGTCACTGAGCTTGTAGATAATTTCAACTGTAAAATTAAAAATGTTATTGATGCCATTGCTCCCACTAGGGTCAAAGCTGTCTCTAGTAAGAAAAGATCTCCATGGAGAAATGTCACACTTGTAAGATCCGAAAAAAGAGAGTGTCGAAAAGCTTAACGAAGGTGGTGAAAAACGAATCTCCAGGTCCATTATGACGCTTATAAAGAGAGACTTTAATAATATAATTATAATTTGGAACTCAGGAATGGAAGGCGATCCTTCTTCTCTGACATTATTGCTAAAAACTAAAATAATTCACGTGCTTTGTTTGCTACTGTCGATAGGTTAACAAACCCTCCCGTACCAGTAGCATCTGAACTTTTATCCACCAAGGTTTGCAATGACTTTGCCATCTTCTTCAGTGAAAGAATTCTGGAAATTAGACAGTCAGTGCCTCCATAACAGGTACAGGGTATGCGTTGTCACAGTGTTCAAGCAAAACAAATTCCAATATGACATAATTTCAAATGATTAACCAAAATAACCTGGAGGACATTATACAACATCTGAAAACCTCCTCCTGTTGCCTTGATATTTTACCAACCGGCTTTTTCAAAAATGTTTCAAATTTTTTGGCTTCAGATCTTTTACAGATTGTAAACACGTCTCTTCGCTCAGGTATCTTCCCACAGGCCCTGAAAACTGCAGTCATCAAGCTACTCTTAAAAAAGAAAAATTTCGATACGTCACTAATGGACAACTATAGGCTGAGATCAAACCTTCCATTTTTAAGTACAATCATTGAAAAAGCGGTTTTTCAACAACTCAACCATTTTTTGTCATTAAACAATATTTTTGATGCCTTCCAGTTGGGTTTTCGACCACACCACAGCACTGAGACGGCTCTTGTTAAAGTAGATAATGACATCCACTTAAATACAGATAGTGGCAAAACTACCGTACGATCTCAGTGCTGCATTTGACATGGTCAACTACGACATATTACTAGACCGATTGGAAAACTGGGTTGGCCTTTCTGGCTCAGTATTAAAGTGGTTTGAATCCTATTTAAAGAATAGGAACTACTATGTGTCTATAGGTAATTATGCATCTGAGCACACAAATATGACGTGGAGTTCCCCAAGGTTCCATCCTGGGGCCTCTTCTGTTTAATATCTACATGCTTCCACTGGCTCAGATTATGGAAAACAACAACATAAGTTATCATAGTTATGCAGACGACACACAAATTTACATAACCTTGTTGCCTGGGGACTATAGTCCAATACAAAAACTGGCTAGTTACATTGAACAAACTAATGACTGGATGTGCCAGAACTTTCTTAAATTAAATGAAGAAAAAACTGAGGTGATTATTTTTGGAGCAAAAACAATTAAAAGTCAGCACTCAACTTCAAACGACAATGTTAAAAACAACAGACAAAGCCAGAAATCTTAGTGTAATTATGGACTCTGACCTGAATTTTAACAGCTATGTTAAGACAATAACAAAGTCTGCCTATTACTACCTTAAGAATATATCAAGGGTTAAAGGGCTTATGTGTCAACAGGATTTGGAAAAACTTGTCCATGTTTTTATCTTCAGTAGACTTGACTACTGTAACAGTGTCTTTACATGTCTCCCAGAAATATCAATCAGACAGTTGCAGCTGATTCAAAATGCCGCTGCTCAAGTCCTCACTAACACCAAGAAAGTGAATCATATCACTCCAGTTCTTATGTCTTTACAATGGCTTCCTGTGCCTCAAAGAATAGATTTCGAAATACTTCTGCTGGTTTATACATCACTGAACGGTTTAGGGCCAAAATACATTTTGGATCTCCTTGTAAACTATGAACCACCCAGACCTCTTAGATCATCTGGGACAGGTCTGCTTGCTGTCCCCAGAATCAGAACCAAAAAGGGCGAAGCAGCGTTCAGTTTTTATGCTCCACATATCTGGAACAAACTTCCGGATAACTGTAGGTCCACAGCAACTCTCCGCTCTTTTAAATCAAGGCTGAAGAGCTATCTTTTTGACATTGCCTTTTTTAATTCATTGTACTGCATTGTGAATTATATTCCTGTATTCTATCTGTTTTTAATTTTGTATTCATTTCATGTAAACATTTCATGCACTTTTGCTGAGATGTGCTATATAAATAAAATTGACACAGAGGAGGCAGAAGAACTGGGTCAACCTAAAACGTTAGAGGAACTCAAATCAGCATTAAAAACAGTTAAAAAAGGGAAAACGCCAGGGTTGGATGGAATTCCATCAGAACGTCTTCTACAATATTTTGACATATTAGGACCTACCATTTTACAGGCTTTAACCTCAGCCAATCCAATCCAATTTATTTATATAGCACGATTTTAACAAACACAATGTTTCCAGAGTGCTGCACAAAAAGATAAAACAGAATAAATAGATAACACAATAAAAGAACAGAGGTACCCAATATAAAGATAAATGCAATAAAAATTTAAATTAAATTAAATAAGTAGAATAAATAAAAACTAAAACGCACTGTCCGCACTCAATTAAAATAAGCAAGTATAGAGCCATAGAGAAGGGTACTTTCCACCAACAAACACTGCGCTAATTTCTGTCATGCCCAAAAAGGGCAAAGATCTTACGGATTGCTCAAATTTCAGGCCCATCAGCCTCATCGGGACTGATAAACTTTATTCCAAAGTCTTGGCTCTCCACCTAGAGCGCTTTATCATGAAACTAGTCCACCCTGACCAATCAGGTTTTATACCAAAGCATCATGCTGCAGACAATGTACGCAGACTATTTCATGTAATAGAAGAAGCCAAAAACTTTCCAACAATGTCAGCAGTTTTATCAGAGTGGAACTACTTGTGGTGAATAATGGAGAGGCTTGGCTTGGGGACCAAATTCATTGACATGTTGTGTACTTTATATGCGAATCCCACGGCCATAGTCTCAACCAATGGCTTGCATTCTCAGCCATTTCCCATCAAGTGGGGCTCACGACAGGGATGCCCGCTTTCCCCCATGCTGTTTGCAATCTCTCTTGAACCGTTAGCCCAAGCCATAAGGCAAAATAAAATCTGTAATGTCCAGATTAAATCCAATAGCAGCTCAATATCATTATTTGCAGATGATATTTTGTTGTACATCTCTGATCTATAGGACTCTATTCCAAAACTTCTTAAGATCTTCAATGAATTTGGCTCAATTCCCAGCTATAAAATTAACTGGAATAAATCTAATCTTCTCTTATTGAACAACAGGCTGGAGACATCAGCCATTAGTGTTACAATACCAACCCAAAGCAAAATTACATATTTGGGCATCACCATACACGCATCCCTACAGCGAATTGTCCAGGATAACTATGAAACTATATTAAGTAGTGTTCAAAGGGATCTGGCCAATTGATATGTGCTGCCGGCATTGCTATGGTCCAGGATTGCTGTTGTTAAAATGAACATAGTTCCTCATGTGAATTTCTTAAGTACAATGCTCCCCTTACCCACACCAATACATTTCTGGAAGAAACTTGATACCTTAATTCAGCAGTATATTTGGAATAATAAACAACCTAGGCTAAAGTACCCTGCAACGTACCACAAACACGACCACCACAACTTTGAAATGTATCACAGACCCTTCCAGCTACGGGCCCTCAGAGTGTGGATGGACCCCTCATCTACAGTTCCATGGAGAGAAATAGAGCAAAACCTCACTGGAAGTCTAAGACTTCAGGACCTTGTCTTTACAGGTGTGTTTCCAAAAAAGTGTATGCTAGCCTATGGCCCTATTAACACCAACACATTGACCAACTTTAAACAGGTGGAGGAGCAACTACGCTACACTAATAAGTGGCATTTGAATACCCCAATATGGCACAATGCACACTTACTGTCTGGTAACAAACCCTTTGTTTGTAACCAGTGGAGTGACAGAGGTATTTATACTTTAGACCAGCTATTCAATGAGAAAGGTATGTTGAGTTTTGAAGACCTGAGAGCTAGTTTTGAGGTCCCCAAGACATCCTTCTTCTTTTATCTTCAGCCCTAAAATGTTATGGAGTGCCATGGGGAAACAGTCTTGAGGCGCATCCAGTCATTAAATGGTTTGTTGATTTTCCTGTGAGAGGATTAGTGTCCAAGATTTATGCTAAACTGATGCAAGTTTCCATAGGAGAACTCCCAATAGTAAAGAAATGGGAGCAAGAGCTGAGCCCTAAGGGGAACGCAACTAATTGGGAGACAGTTTGGGACAAAATTTTCCACTGTTCCAAGAACCCAAATCACCAGTATATCCACTTCAACATATGTCATAGGACATATTGGACTGCCCAGAAGAGATACGTTTCTAAAGTCATTCCCACTCCTTATTGCACATTCTGTCAACCTGAACAAACTGGAACATTTACTGCACATGGTCTGAGAGTGTAAACAGGTGCATGAGTACTGAAATAAAACAACATCAATAATATCTGCTGTGATAGGATGTCGAATTCCTACTGATCCGATTGTTTTGTTACTTAATGATGAATAAATTACACCTGCTTGGGAGATAGAGGAATATCTGGCTAGCCGGCGCAACTGCAACCAAGAAAATGATAGCTCAATGCTGGCTCCCCCCTCACTCGCTTTCTATAAAACAGTGGTTGGCGTATTTTCTAGACATAGTTATACTTGAGCTCTCTACAGCAAGGATTAACAAAGCCAAATCATCGACTATCAACCTATGGAAAAACACAGCAGAACAAATATCAGACCTAATGACCTCAGCGCCACAAGATATAGAGGAGAGTGACTAGGCAAGGTGTGATTTCTGTTTGTTCATTTGTTTTGTTTTCCTCGAGACGGCAGAGGGTGGGGGGTGGGAGAGGGTTTTTGTTCTTGTTCAATTTGTGTTTCTCTGTTCTGTATGTGTAATGATAAAAAACAATGAAAAATGTATCATAAAAAAAAGAGAATACCAACTATTTTCACAGTTCAGTTATTGGTCCCTGATTCCAGGGTGGTGCCAGGGTGGTCAATTTGGTAAACTTATTAATAGACATATTCATAACTTTATTAATATTGATAAAACAACTTTGATAAATTGACAATATTCTAATCTGTACCTCCCCTATTCCCAACACTTTTCAAATTCAAAGTCACTTCAGAGGTATCCTTATAATACTGCTAAGGTTTCATGGTTCCTTCTTACCGAAAGCAAGTCCCATGCAGAAAGCCACATCAGTAATGGCATACACACTTCCATAAACAGACACATGGCGCAGGTCCACCAGGTAACCCATGATAGGCATCATAGATGAGTCCACCATGCCTGTAACACAGCACAGACGATACAGCTCTTACACGCTCAGCCATGGGAACACTTGTATTTGATAAGCACAGTATTACATTTATGACTTACCAATAGCAAAACCAACACCTAAGGTTGGAACAATCAGACCATAGATGGTTTTGGCAAATGGAACCTAGAACAGAACAGATTTACAAAAATGTATATTTATGTTTATTCAATTTGAATTTATTCATTTGTAAACGACAAACATTTTCCATTTGGGAGCAATGCTGGCTGCTTTTTGATTATAACATTGAAATAACTGTGAATGCAGACTCCCATTGGCAGAATGAGGGGTGAATGAATTTGGAGAGTCATGAGATATAGAACAGGTGGATAATGTGGATCATTTGGACAATCTGGATGTTTTTTACAGCCGGATGTCCGTCCCCTTCCTCTTTCTTTGTGTTGACATTCTAAACTCCGGTGGATTTGTGAGGACTATGGTTAACTGCTCCTTAGAACTCTGCAGGGTAAATCCAGACAGCTAGCTAGACTATCTGACCTATCAGAGATTTCTGCTGCGCGACTAAAACAACTTTTGAACGTACACGTTCCACCAAAACAAGTTCCTTCCTGAGACTATTTATCAGCGATACCGGGCCTGCTGCTGGCACTTGCGCTGCCCAAGACAATTGTGATTGGTTTAAAGAAATGGCAATGAACCAGAACACGTTTTTCTCCTATCCCATAATGTTGTGTGGACTAGCCAGACCTTGCTCCGCAGCGCTGTAGAGGAAGGTCTGGCAAAGCGAGACTAACTCAATTGTGACGTCATTCCCAGCTTCTGCGTCAGAGTTCCGAGGTAAATGGAACACACTATTATTACACACCACACAAATCCTCTTTAGAGTTCAGTTTATTTTAAGCAGCAACATTTCTGCTCCATTCCCTAAACTCTTTAGTGACCCTCCAGTGCTCTAATATCTGATATCTGAATTCCCACTAATGGTGTAGTTCTCAGCCTTATACTTACACATATTACACTGGCTCCAAGTAGTACCATTCCAATGAGAGCACAAAGCCATCTGTCCGGGAGATAAGCCAGGGTCAGTGTTATCAAAATGAAAACATTTTTACAAAGAGCAACCACATAGTGTTTGCTAAATTTAGAAAAAGTATGTATGTTTTTCATGCGTATAACACATATCTACATACATATGTTTAATATTATATTTTACCTCATTGCTTAGTGTACATTAACATAACTCATGAAATACTGTAAAATGTTATTATTATTAGTTATGTACACTCTCCCACCCAATATCATCAATATATCACAGATGTTGCTTAATAGCTGGGAATGAACAGTGTAGCTAACACATCTCTATAAGCATAATGTGTATTTATTATTTTGGCTAGTAGTTTTTATTGGCAGCCCATGGCAAATTAACTTATTTTTTCCATTGGGGTAATGTGGAGGTGGGGTAATATTTTGATGAAAAAGAAGGAAAATATGGGAGTTGGGATAAGGTTATAATGTAACAGGAAATCACCATTATGACTTACCAGAAAATAATACTGAAGTTCCCCTCACCATTCAAAACATTCCCCTTTTTCTTTCAGGTAATCCAGCCAGAATTCTACTTCAGATGACGTGATTTTTTTGTAAGAACCACCAATTAGCACTGCACTAACTCCTGTTTGTGGTAGATAAGGATAATTTCTCTCCTTACCTCCCCATCTTGTGCGCTAACTTGCCAAAGATGTAGGTTCCAATAAGGTAGGAGATGGATGTTGGTATGAAAGCGACGCCTGGGCCACAGACAGACACATACAGAAGAGAGAGAGAGAGAGAGAGAGAGAGAGAGAGAGAGAGAGAGATGAGAGACTGAAGGTGTTGGCAGGTTTTCCAAGATAAGCATCTTCTATCTCTACATCTTCCATTGCCTGTAAGAAAGACTTGTGCTTTCCACCTGCCAGCACATGACACCCTAATATCCTGTTCCCCACTCATCCTTTTTATCTGACCTAGACTTCATACACAACCAACTGGAACAAATTAATAACACCAAAGGGCTGCAGCAGAGAAGCTGCAAGTTGATCTCACAGAATTCCATGAAATGAACACGGTCCCTTAACTCAAAATCTGTGGCGGTTTCACGGAATTGCTGAAAATTCTAACGGGACGCGGGACAACAATGGGACAGTTGGGTTTAGGAAAAGAAGAACGGGACGGTTGGTTTTAATAAAAGAAGAACGGGACGGTTGGGTTTAGGAAAACAATAACAGGACGCGGGACAACAACGGGACGGTTGGGTTTAGGAAAAGAAGAACGGGACGGTTGGGTTAAGTAAAAGAAGAAAGCAACGGTTGGGTTTAGGAAACGTGACACGCGGGACACGATCCCCGGTCTCCTGGGTGAAAGTCCTGCGTTGTTTGACCAATCCACCACCCCAACCAACCTCCCTATGCTGATATTTGGCTTTTCATACTACTCACTACCGTAGTCACTCTTAATACATTATGTAGCAGTATGAGTTTAACTCATAACTATCTGGCGCTCTTTTGGCCAATCTCTGCTGCAGGGCCACCGTATAAAAACACCTAGTTGTCCTCCTACCGCCCTTTCTTGCTCGTTGGTGACGGAAGTACTGTACACTTCCGGGTCGCTCACTCTGTGAGTTGTTCTGCTGTGCTACAGGTAGGGTAGTGGCTTTGCTGCCTCCGCACTCATTTTCACTGTCATTTCGTTGCCGTTATTTTACTATGTATTGAACGCTTGTAGATCTTCAGTTGGCGGGTTATCCTCCACATTCCCTTGTGTGTCTCCCCGTTTTCATTTGCTGTGTTCACTGTTGTGTGTTTTTGTGTGTTCACGAGTGACTTTCCCTGTGATCCCTTACTGCCCTCGTACTCCCTTCTCCTCCACTGGTAAGCCTCAGCACAATTACTTTCTCCCCCTTTTTTGGTAAGAATGTGTTTTAAACTGTTTTGTTTTTAAACTTATTGAAATAAAATGTGCTCCTTTTAAAAATTGAACCTCATCTCTGGCTGCGTTGTATACTTACCTGTGTGACCTTAAATATATCAATAACCTTGCAATTGGGAAGTAATTGAAATCATTCTCTGGGTGAAATTCCCAGGGTGGCGTTGTTGGTGTTTTTGAGGTAGGTTTCATCTAGAATACCACCTCCTCTGTTCTGTCCGCTCTCGTGCCGCCACAAACAGTTTAAAAAACGTGCTGACCATCACGAAAAAAACGAGATAAACGTGTCTGTGTAAACGAATCAATAGATTAAATTAGGTGAACATTTCACAAACTGCCGTGAGACTGGGTTGCATTATATCCATTACATTGACATTACATTTCTGACGATAGCATCCCCCACACCATTACACCACCACCAGCCTGCACAGTGGTAACAAGGCATGACAGATCCATGTTCTCATTCTGTTTACGCCAAATTCTGACAGTACCATCTGAATGTCTCAACAGAAATCAAGACTCATCAAACCAGGCAACATTTTTCCAGTCTTCAACTATCCGATTTTGGTGAGCTTGTGCAAATTATAGCCTCATTTTCCTATCTTTAGTGGAGATGAGTAGTAACTGGTGGGGTCTTCTGCTTCTGTGGCTTCACAAATGCTTTGCTGCATACCTCGGTTGTAACGAGTGGTTATTTGAGTCAAAGTTGATCTTCTATCAGCTGGAATCAGTCGGCCCATTGTCCTCTGACCTCTAGCATCAACAAGGCATTTTTGCCCCCCAGGACTGCAGCATCCTGGATGTTTTTCCTTTTTCAGACCATTCTTTGTAAATCCTAGCAATGGTTGTGTGTGAAAATCCCAGTAACTGAGCAGATTGTGAAATACTCAGACCAGCCCATCTGGCACCATCAACCATGCCACGCTCAAAGTTGCTTAGATCACCTTTCTTTCCCATTCTGGCATTCAGTTTGGAGTTCAGGAGATTGTCTTGACCAGGACCACACCCATAAATACATTGAAGCAGCTGCCATGTGATTGGTTGAGTAAATAATTGCATTAATGAGAAATTTAACAGGCTTTCCTAATAATCCTTTAGGTGAGTGTAGTATACTGTGAGTGCATAATGTGTATTTTCTTAGTGAGTACTGAAGATGTACAGAGCATTGTAAATACCTAGCTGCCATTCACTGGAACACATGGTCTCCATCATCCAGATTGGCAGCGTTGGCTCCATCATGGCCATGACCATATTTCCAAAACAAATGGCACCTGGGGAGGAAGATTGAGCATAAGTGGACAAAGTGTCAAATATACTCTGTTTTTGTTCTTTGGTCCCTATTTCTTACCCTTTCCTTCCAACCTCCAGCCGCCTACACAGACACACACACACACACACACACACACACACACCCTGCTCTCTTTGTTGCTGTGTTGTCACAGTAATTTACATGATGGGAAAGGCTAACACATATGCAATTTTCCTGCCACATACATTTGTATTACCCTTCTTGTGAGAACCATGTAGTGACCATGTTTTTTCTCTAATTCCTAGCCATAGCCGGAAAAAGACAGCTCTTAGGCCAGCCACAAACTGGCTGCATGGCGTGAGCGTGGCGTAAGCGTGGCGTGAGCGTGGCATGAGCGTGGCGTTTCTGTTGTGTGTCAGCTGCATGGCGACTGCATGGATTTTACACACCAGAAACGTGTCTGATGCGGCGGTGCTGCTGCTAGCCTTGTCTGTACACATGTATGTTTCCCATTGATTTACTGCACTCAAGCAATTTTTTTTTTCAATTCCTTTTTTTTATAGTATCAAATCATAACAGAGTTATCTCGAGAGACTTTACAGATAGAGTAGGTCTAGACCACACTCTATAAATTCCAAAACCCCAACAATTACAGTAATTCCGTCAAGAGCAAGCATTAGCAGTGGCTATTGTGACAGTGGCAAGGAAAAACTCCCTTTTAGGAAGAAACCTCGGCAGACCCAGACTCTTGGTATGCGGTTTCTGACGGGGCCGGTTGGGGGTGTGCTGAACAGTGGCAATAATAGTCACATTAAAGATAATGGAACAGTGACTTCAAAGGTCATCGTGGAAGTTCATTACATAGCAGGGCACATCGTGTCATACTGAGTAGTGCAGTCTCCTATACCGGATCCTGACTACTCTGTGCATATGAACATCACAGCAGGGCATTGCGGGATGTAATGTGGCGCTGCAGAGCATGGGTGGATGCGGCAGACGCAGCAGGACGCAGCAGGATGCGGCCGTGAATTGCAGAGAAGAAAGAAAGAAGAAGAAAACATAAGGACATAAAACATAAGGACTCCGGGGAGTAAATTCCCCAGAGCTAGGTTAGTAACAAGCATTTCTGGGACAGGATGCATACAAAAGGAAACAAGTAGAGATGACAGAGCAGCTCAGTGTGTCATAGGAAGGAAGGAACTTCCCTGGCCGGGTAAAAAAAAAAAAAAAAAAAAAAAAGGGGGGGGAAAAAAAGGGGGCCTGGTCGGGCTAGAACTCTCCCCAACCGAATCGGACTGTACTGGCCTGCCTCCCTCTACTCTCGCTATATTATTAATTATATAATAAATAAAACTGATGACTACGAAGAGGAACGACCAAAGTGAGAGCTGTGTCCGGGTTCTCGGCAGTAAGTCGGACTCATTTCAGGTGATGGTTGGCCTCCGCCAGGGCTGCGCTTTGTCACCAATCCTGTTTGTAATATTTATGGACAGGATATCAAGGCGTAGTCAGGGTGGGGAGGGGTTGTGGTTCGGTGGGCTGGGGATCTCATCGCTGCTCTTTGCAGATGATGTGGTCCTGATGGCATCATCGGCCTGCGACCTTCAGCACTCACTGGATCGGTTCGCAGCCGAGTGTGAAGTGGTTGGGATGACGATCAGCACCTCTAAATCTGAGGCCATGGTTCTCAGCAGGAAACCGATGGAGTGCCTACTCCAGGTAGGGAATGAGTCCTTACCCCAAGTGAAGGAGTTCAAGTACCTTGGGGTTTTGTTCGCGAGTGAGGGGACAATGTAGCGGGAGATTGGTCGGAGAATCGGCGCAGCGGGTGCGGTATTACATTCAATTTATCGTACCGTTGTGACGAAAAGAGCTGAGCCAGAAGGCAAAGCTCTCGATTTACCGGTCAGTTTCGTTCCTACCCTCACCTATGGTCATGAAGGCTGGGTCATGACCGAAAGAACGAGATCCAGGGTACAAGCGGACGAAATGGGTTTCCTCAGGAGGGTGGCTGGCATCTCCCTTAGAGATAGGGTGAGAAGCTCAGTCATCCGTGAGGAGCTCGGAGTAGAGCCGCTGCTCCTTCGCGTCGAAAGGAGCCAGTTGAGGTGGTTCGGGCATCTGGTTAGGATGCCCCCTGGGCGCCTCCCTAGGGAGGTGTTCCAGGCACGTCCAGCTGGGAGGAGGCCTCGGGGAAGACCCAGGACTAGGTGGAGGGATTATATCTCCAACCTGGCCTGGGAACGCCTCGGGATCCCCCAGTTGGAGCTGGTTAATGTTGCTAAGGAAAGGGAAGTTTGGGGTCCCCTGCTGGAGCTGCTCCCCCCGCGACCCGACACCGGATAAGCGGACGAAGATGGATGGATGGACTACGAAGAGGAGCAGATGGGCCGGGTTAGGTGGACGCTGCAACTCCTCACTCCCTAACTATAAGCTTTATCAAAGAGGAGGGTTTTCAGTTTACTCTTAAATGTGGTGACGGTGTCTGCCCCTCGAACCCAAAGTGAGAGCTGGTTCCACAGGAGCGGCGCCTGATAGCTGAAGGCTCTGGCCCCCAGTCTACTTTTAGAGACTCTAGGAACCACAAGTAGCTCTGCATTCTGGGAGCGTAGTGCTCTACTAGGACAATAAGGTACTAAGAGCTCTTCTAGGTATGATGGTGCTTGACCATTTAGAGCTTTGTAGGTCAGGAGGAGGATTTTAAATTCGATCCTAGATTTCCCAGGAAGCCAGTGCAGAGAAGCCAATACAGGAGAAATATGATCTCTTCTCTTAGTTCTCGTCAGAGCACGTGCTGCAGCATTCGAGATCAGCTGGAGAGTCTTAAGGGACTTATTTGAGCAACCTGATTATAAGGAATTGCAGTAGTCTAGTCTAGAAGTAACGAATGCATGGACTAGTTTCTCAGCATCGTTTTGAGACAGGATATTCCTAATTTTGGCAATGTTACGAAGATGGAAAAAGGCTGTTCTTGAGGTTTGTTTTAAGTGGGCATTGAAGGATATATCCTGATCGAAAATAACTCCTAAATTTCTGACAGTAGTTCCGGGGGGCCAGGGCAATATCATCCAGAGTAGCTATATCTTTAGATAACGAAGTTTGGAGGTGTGTTGGTCCCATCACAATAACTTCAGTTTTGTTTGAGTTTAACATCAGGAAATTGTGGGTCATCCAGGATTTTATATCTTTAATACACGCTTGAAGTTTAGCTAACTGACCACTTTCGTCTGGCTTAATTGACAGATATAATTGGGTGTCGTCTGCGTAAGAGTGAAAGTTAATTGAGTGTTTCCTAATAATATTACCTAGAGGAAGCATATATAAGGAGAATAGAATTAGTCCAAGCACTGAGCCTTGAGGAACGCCATGGCTAACTTTAGCGTGCTTGGAGGGTTTATCGTTAATGTTAACAAATTGGGATCGCTCAGAGAAATAGGACTTAAACCAGCTTAGTGCGATTCCTTTAATGCCAACTAAGTGTTCCAGTCTCTGTAACAGGATGGTATGGTCAATAGTGTCAAAAGCAGCACTAAGATCTAGTAAAACAAGAATGGAGACAAGTCCTTTGTCTGAAGCAGTTAGAAGGTCTTTAGTAATTTTCACCAGTGCCGTCTCTGTGCTATGATTCTTCCTGATTGAAAGTCATCAAATAAACTATTGCTATGTAGAAAATCACATAACTGATTAGCAAATACCTTCTCAAGGATCTTGGCTAGAAAGGGAAGGTTAGATATAGGTCTATAGTTTGCTAAGACCTCAGGATCGAGGGTGGGTTTTTTCAGAAGAGGTTTTATCACAGCTATTTTAAATGACTGCGGTACATAACCTGTTAATAAGGACAAATTGATCATATCTAGTAATGAAGTGTTAACCACGGGTAACGCTTCTTTGAGTAGTCTCGTTGGGATGGGGTCTAAGAGACAGGTAGATGGCTTAGCTGAGGATATCTTTAACATTAATTGTTGAAGGTCTATAGGATAAAAGCAGTCTAAGTATATGTCGGGAATAGTCGTTCTTTCTAGCGGTCCTGCGTTTAAAGGTGAACCGTTAGAAGTTGAGGGCAAAAGGTGATAGATTTGATCTCTAATTGTTATAATTTTATCATTAAAGAAGCTCATGAAGTCATCACTACTCAGAGCTAGAGGAATAGATGGCTCAGTAGAGCTGTGACTATCTGTCAGCCTGGCTACAGTGCTGAAAAGAAACCTTGGGTTGTTCTTATTTTCTTCTATTAGTGATGAGTAATAGTCTGATCTGGCCTTTCTTAGGGCCTTCCTATAGGTTTTGAGACTTTCTTGCCAATCCAAACGAGATTCTTCCACTTTGGTGGAATGCCATTTACTTTCGATGTTTCGCAAGATTTGTTTTAATTTGCGAGTTTGGGAGTTATACCAAGGTGCTAGTTTCCTTTGCTTAATCATCTTCTTTTTGAGGGGAGCAACGGAGTCTAAAGTCGTCCGTAGGCAGGTCGTAGCACCGTCTACAAATGTATCAATTTGAGAGGGACTGAGGTTAACATAAATGTCCTCTGTTATGTTAAGGCATGACAAAGAGTCAAATTCTGTTGGAATCTCTTCCTTAAATTTAGCTATAGCACTGTCAGATAGGCATCTAGTGTAGAAGCTTTTATCTAATTTAGTATAGTCAGGTAGTAAGAATTCGAAAGTAATTAAAGAATGATCTGATAATACCGAATTCTGCGGAAATATTATTAAATCCTCAATTTCAATACCATATGCCAGCACAAGTCGAGGGTGTGGTTACAACAGTGCGTCGCCTTGTGCACACTCACAAAGCAGTAGTATACTTCATGTTAAACATAAATATATACTGATTCAATTACAGCAAAGACAACGTCGGCAGTATTGACGGCAAAATAGGCTACAGAATATTTTGTTCTGTATTAACAGATGTAATATTTGAAAATCAATAATGTTTTTTTTTTTTTTAATTACATTTATATCTGCATTTATGTCAAAACCTAGAGACTTTCAAACATCAACATGTCATTTATTAATATGTATTTGCGTCAAAATTACATATAAACATCTTTTCCATTCTATTTTGCCGGCAAACGCTTCCAACACGCTTGCGTGTTGTGTGAAAAGTAGGCGTTGGTTCTATTTCTAGCATGCACGCATTTTTCGGGGCGGCTCGAGCCGCGCCTGAGATGTGCGTGTCACACAGGCAGTGTGCAAGCTCTAACCTGTTACTGAAATAAAAACGGACAAGCCACGCAGCTGACACGCTCACGTGACGCAGCCAGTGTGTGGCCGGCCTTAAATCTTGTGATTCTGTCCTTCTGGTGATCTGAGACTTTAAGACTCTTTGTGGCAAGTCATGGATGTAAGCCTCTGCAGGGAGAGTGAGTAAATTTGTGTTCCTGTTTAAAGGTGCTTGTTGTCAATTAAGAGAAGCCTGCAATCATTCGTATAATATAACATGATGGCACATAAATTTAACCTCAAGACTGTTTTTTGCTGCATAGTCCAGTTGTTTTCCAATGCAGTTAGCAGTAGGAATGAGATCATGGCTTGAAGAGTTTAGCCTTGGGTAGACTCCGTGGGTAGACTCCGACCTGCTAGGATTGTGAAACTTGTGTTTCTCCACTTTTTGACATTTTGTTCATAATGACTTTTGGCCTGTGTTCATATCATTCCTGTCTGTCACTGCAGAGGATCACCACCTTGTCAGAGTGAGAAGGCTTGGGTTTGCCTGTGTTGTCTGGTGCCCAGTAGCTTTTGAGGCTGGATTCACACCTGCAAAAAAAATAATAAAAAATGTATATTTGCAGTAGGCTTCAGGTAGGCTTCAGGTTATTATTACCACAATGAATTCATAACCTAGGCTTAGGCTTACCTGTGTCCCGTAACAGACATGATTTGTCTGGACTCCAGCCCGGCCTCAGACAGACAACGGACAGCCGTGCTTCTAAGACTGTGGTTGGTGTATCTGGTGGTCAGACCAGCTGCTTTGGACTATCGTGGAAGCATGTCCCCCAGGTAGTTCTTCCCCGTCGGCTGTGTGGAGTACCAGAGATGTGGTTTGAGGTCCTTCAGTGGATGGAGGTAGAAGGCGGTGACACCCGGCGGACGTCTGGCGAGATATTTTTTCGAGCTCAGGACTGGACATCTGGGGTTGCACCTCGGAGGTTTTCCTTGTTTGGTCATTTGGATGTTTGTGGTTCTTCGTCTCCGGATTGAATGACAAACTAACGTATTCATCCCCGGCGTCCTTTCCGTTGTTTAAAAAAGTCAAACAAATGTTAAATGTTAAACCCAAACATGCAGTGAGGGTGAATTGAGAAAACCTAGAATAGGCCCCTATTCGCAAGGTGCAACCCCCGATCTCCTGTGGAAAGGCTGGGGACATGGAATCTGATCTGGGCATGATCTACTTGGATGCTCTACATGTCCTGTCATGCCAGCTCATTGGTGCATGTGTCTGTAGTAATCCAACAACACAACAGTTGTAAAAGAAGCCATCATGATGAAAAAGAAGGCCTTTCAGGCTCGCCTCTCCTGGGTAACTTCTGAATCAGCGAACAGGTATCTGGATGCAAGGAGGACTGTAGCTTCTGTGGCTGCAGATGAGGGCAGAGAGGCCATGGAGGAGAACTTTCTGTTGGCCTCAAAAAGTTTCTGGCAAATCATCAGACAAGTCAGGAGTAGAAACAATGGCTTACGGTGCATTCAGACCAAAAAAACGATCCGGTGAGTCTCCGCAGGGTAGTGCGGCATGGGGAGTGTCAATGAAACAGCACATTTGTGTTCTTAAACCCCCCAACAAAGCACAAGTAGACTTTATATTTCACAGTTACTGTTTTCCGTCAGATCATTTATAGATTTAGAGGTTTTTCCAACCCCCTCGAAAACAGCTTCATTTCCCAGGAGAGAGAGAAAGAAAAGAGAGGAGCGAGACACAGCGAGTGCTTTGTTGTTGCAGGAAACAGTCAGCTGTTACACAACCTCGCAGGCAGTTCAGTGTTTGTCTTTCGTTTTTACCCTCAAAGTGTTTTAAACTTTCTTGTGGCAGCGATAAAAGCAGTGATGTTTCCTTTTCACTGTACAGGATTCTCACACTGCCTCAAAACACGTGGGTTTGCGTTTCGGCAAAAGTTGAGTCGGTCTCAGCTTTTCGGCGCAGGCCCTCTATGTTTTTTTGAGTTTCCCCCTGCTGCAACCCCCACCGCAACCTAAACACACTACCCCCATTTGATTGTCGTGGACAGAAATTGAGCAGCTAAGCACTGGGAAGCATCCAGTTTGGTGAACTAAGAACTGCACAGTTTTGCTGATGATGTAGTTCTGCCTTCTTAATCAACCTGTGACCTCCAGTGCACACTGGGGCAGTTTGCAGCTGTGTGTGAAATGGATGTGCTAAGAGTCAGCACCTGGTACTGTGCTAGAAAACAGTGGATTGGCCCCTTTGGCAATGCTCTCAATTTAAAAGCCGTGTTCCAAACGCTACTCCATGGTCTTGATCTTCGGATGGTGACTGAGTGTGCAGACAAACTGCCAAAATGAGTTCAGAGTGTCTGAGCTCAACCTATTTTACTGGGCTCTATTTAGAATTTAATTGTGCTTGATAAATATACTGGACGGAGTGTAACTTAAAGATGGTACATGAATTAAATATAAGGAAATTATGGAACACACTGAACACAGTGTTGTTCACAGCATTTTTCTGATGGATAGATGACTCTCTTTAACATGCCAAACCCACTTCACAACACAAGGC